>NW_026732083.1:0-53742 GCF_028476545.2 Physella acuta
TCTCAGGCCCCCACAAAAATTATAAAAAAACATTCTACTTTTGTCAGGTTCCCACAAAAATTATTTAAAAAAAACATTCAATATTTTCTCAGGTTCCCACAAAAATTATAAAAAAAAACATTCAATATTTTGTCAGGTTCCCACAAAAATTATAAAAAACATTCTATATTTTCTCAGGTTCCCACAAAAATTATAAAAAAAAACATTCAATATTTTCTCAGGTTCCCAGCTCGAGATGATCTGCACGATGGCGCCTGACACGAAGAACATCGACACCGTCAAGTGTCAGGAGAGGAACATCGCCATCTACCACGTGGGCGAGTACTGCACGGACTCACACGCCGAGTTCATCTCAGCTCTCCTGCTGACCACAGCTCGCAGACTCATTGAAGGTTGGGAACCTTTTAGTGCTGAGCTGTTTTATGTATTCTTAAAATAATATTGATTTTCTTTAGAATTATGTGTTTTTTTTAAGTTGGTGGGGGTATAACTTTGGGCAAAATGCTATTTGTGACGATGTATGTACAAAGTCAATATAATGTTTTATTAATTTGTAAAAGAATCCTAACACGTTACCCTAAAACAAAATAGAGAAACAATACCACATAAAGCTATTTAAGTTGGTGTACATTTTTGTTGTAGAAATTAGGTTGTGGGCATGGTGTTTGATGCTACCGCTGAGCATTGAATCCTCAGCCCCATCTTTCTCTGATTGTAGGTTGTTGTTTTTTTTTTTGTGGTTAAGTCTGGTGATCTCAAGGTTAATTCAGCATGGACTCGCGGATGGGTGGGCAGTGTTTCTTCCAGACTTTTTCTCCGGGGGGTGCACTTGAAATTTTCGGAGGGGTGGACAACAATTTCCAGGGGGGGGGGGGGTAGACACTGTCAAAAGTATATACTTTCCATATAAATTCCATTTCGTTCCGCCCCCCCCCCCCCCCCCCCCCCCGAATAGATGCCTGAAAGAAACTCTGTGTGTGGGTCTAACGGCTGTGTGGGTCTCACGGATAAACCACCGCAGACATTTTAACATATCAATTTTATGGTGACGTAATGTAATAACCATGTAACCAAGTCCACGACCCCCCCCCACCCCCATGGGTCCCCCGATGATATGTTAAGCCACTGAAAGCAGAGCAGTATAACTAGCTTCACTTCGAGGCAGTGGCGTAGCCAGGATCGTCTCAAGGGGGGGGGGGTTCCAATTTTTACCCGGGGACAAACTTTCGATTTGCACCCCCCCCTCAAACTTTTTCTATATACCGAGGGGTCTATGGGGGGTATGACCCCCCTAAACCCCCCCCCCTGCCTACGCCACTGCTTCGAGGTGTTCATAATAGATACAAGTTTCTTATTAATGTCATTTTTTCTTAATCTGAAAGTTTATTTTTGGTATCTTCGTAGGAAACGACGAGGTTCTACGCGGCGATTGGGGACTTTGGCAGCCGATGCATTTACTGGGTACCCAGTTGACAGGACGCACCCTCGGGTTTCTGGGAATAGATCTAGTCGGCTTGGGCGTGGCCCAACGATTGAGGCCTTTCGGAATAGAAAAGATTATTTATTTGTAAGTTGTTTTTTTTAAAGATAACAGAGTACCCGTGTTTTGTTGTTGTTTTTTTTTTTGGGGGGGGGGGGGGGGGGGTTGCCATTTCAGCTTAATGTTTCTCGGTTTTATTTCTTGCTGATATTAAATCCCCAAAGAAAGTACTAAATAGGAAGAAAAAAAATCTGATTAAAAAATAAAATAATGCTGCTCAGTTTTCATTCATTTTTTTTAAATTTTAAAACCCAAAGAAAATAGACTATACAAGCAGTGTTTTATTTTTCCTCCAAAGTGACAAAGATGAACATCCTTTGGCAGTGAACGTGTCAGCCCTTAAAGTGGACATTGAAGAAATCTTTGCCAAATCTGATTTCATCGTCTGTACATTGGAGCTGACCCCCCAGACGGAGGGTATTGTTAACGCCCAGGTGAGTAATAGTCTGCTAGTCTTTGTTTATCTCTTCATTAGTCGTGTTGCCGACAAAAAAAAATCATTCATACACCTGTAGAGTTCTCTTCATTAACTATCCTCTTTATTTGTTTAGTACCTAGGAATGTGTAAACCGGAGTGTATCTTCATCAACACCGCCAGCGCGGCACTCGTCAACCACGACGACCTCCTACAGGCGCTGAAAGAGGAGAAAATCGCCGGCGCCGGTCTGGACAGCACCATCCCCGAACCCCTGCCCCAGGACAGCGAGCTCCTGGCACTGCCCAACGTCGTGGTGACGCCCCACATGAGCTCAGCCACCCACCGGGGTCGCACGCGCATCGCCATGAGACTGGCCAACTACATGGTCAATAACCTGGCCTGATGGGAACCCGTGTGAGCACAAATCTGTTCAACTATCCAATGAATTTCTACATCGTTATGTTTAGCCACTTTGTGGTTACATTAAAGAGAAAAAGATTCCTTTAAGCATTGTTTTTCTAATAATAGTGCTGTATGTTTTAAGTTATTTCAAAGAGCACGAGTCACGTATTATGGCAAACGACCAAAAGGCAGCCCCAGATAGGCACAACACAACTCACAACTTCGCCCCCTCCCCCATATTAAGACAGTTCCCACTCCCTCCCCTCATTCCATATTAAGACAGTTCCCACTCCCTCCCCTCATTTCAAATTAAGACAGTTCCCACTCCCCTCATTCCATATTAAGACAGTTCCCACTCCCTCCCCCCATTCCATATTAAGACAGTTCCCAATCCTGTCCTGAACCATTTGTATATAACACTGCCTTCTCCAGCTAATTTTAAAACACAAGAGCCAACACCGAAACAAATATGGATAGCTCCATGTAATATCTTTACATAGCACACATGTTCATTACGCCCCATGCATAAATAATTAAAAAGCAATTAATGTGTTCAAGTCCACACAAGAAAAAAAAGTAAACATGATCTAGAAAAAAAAATCTTTAATTACAATGACATAAAAGTGATGTAAATGAAAGGTAAAGCTACATTTTTTAACATAAAAATTCTCTGTTATAAATAATTCTTTGTAATTTATAAGCTGAGAAAGTAGTGGAGGACAAATATGAACACTTGACCAGAGAAATAAAAAGCATAATACAGTTAGGATATACATGGCATGTGTCCATTTATGTGGATCACAAACTACAAGAATTATGAGCATCTGTTGATGAATGTAGAAACAACTATTATCTACCCCATCTAGGAGTTATAACATAGTACTATACTTAGCTCCATCATCATGAACCAATGGAATCTGTTTAAACAATACATTATCAAAACATTTTTCCAGTCAAAGTTTTAATAAATAAACATTTCAAATGTTTGTGAATAAAAATGTTTAAATAACTTTCTGTTGCTTTTAGAAAGTATCAAAATACATTATTTGTTCATGTATAAGTTATTGTGTACTCAAAATTTATTTCTGTCTTTCCTTTTAAAATTTAAAAGGAATGTAAAGAGAAATTTGTTTTAAAATTTTATACTAAAATACAGGTAAACAATAATCAGAATAATTTGTACATGATAAAAAAATCATAAGCTCTTTTTAAAATATAGTTGTACTTAGTAATAATTTACATTTTAAACACGCAGCCAAACATCCAAGGGAAATAACACAGAGGTAATACAAAACTTGAAGTTTAGGTGTCAGATGTAAATACACTGAATACTAAAATATTTTCTTCACACCTTTTGAAGAAAATTATACAAATACAACTTAAGACTAAATTTTTTTGTAAAGTCTTAAAATTCATACACAATGTTAAAGTACTAACAAGTAGTTACATTAAAAAAGCTACACTAAAATATCTTGCAGGGTAAAAAATCTTTGATAAATAAATACATTTTACATTTTTTTAAAAGACTCTAAAGACAAAATGTGTGTGAATTTATAACATTAATGCTTTGCAGAAAGAATGTTTTAAATTTTTATACCACTAATAGCAGTTATCAAACTGTTTGACATTTATATCAGTGATATAAAGTTGCATTGGCACCATTTCTACAGTTTAATAATTACATTAAAAAAAACAGAACTACACAAATTTATTCTTGACAAGGAAGAAATAGCTACAAAAATGTGGTCAAGCAAATTACAGCCTGTTAAAACATTATATAAAGGTGGAGAAGGAATTCAGTACTTTCTCTAGCAGTTCAGCTATGCACATTTGCAGGTAAAATTTGAATTAGGTTCACCTTCAACCTTTCAAACAAGGTTTCAGGGAGGTTACATAATTAATATATACTTATTCTCTAAATAAGGTGGCCAAGATGTTCTTAGATGTGTTCAGGGCCATGTCCAGCCTAGCTTTAGTGGAGTTGGTGGCCAAGTGTGGGGTGACGATACAGTTGGGCAGGTGGATCAGTGGATGGTCTGGTGGCAGTGGCTCTGGGTCTGTGACGTCAACGGCGGCAGCGGCAATCTTACCTGTCTTCAGGGCTTCCACCAAATCGTCCGTGTCCACGACCGGACCGCGGGATGTGTTGACCAGAATGGCTGTTCGTTTCATCTTCTCAAAGACCTCTTTATTGATCATCTTGCGAGTCAGACCAGTCAGCGCACAAGAGATGACCAGGAAATCAGACTCTCTAAACAAAGTGTCTCTGTCAACAAACTCAGCGTTAAGATCATCTCCAAATGATGCACGCACCATGTCATGGTAGAGAATTCTCTTAACTCCAAATGGTTTTAAGCGACGAGCAACACCAAACCCAACACGACCAAAGCCGAGAATTCCAAGGTTTCTGTTGACAATTTCTGTGCCACAGATCCACATTGGCTTCCAGAGTCCCCACTTGCCTTCTTCTACTGCTTGCATACCTGAATAAGTTATTTTAAACATTAGTTAGTCTAACAGTTTACTAGTGAAAACTAACAAAATAATCAGTTAATTTATAAATGAGATATAAGTTATTAATCTCTACAGAAAAGATATATTAGCAATATTTATTTAAACTAATAGATGATAACTTTTTCATTCGAGTCAATTAAGAAATAATTTAAGTTTCTATTGTCATAGAAAAAAAAACTACAGCTGCGAGTTTTAATAAAAGTCTGAGTAAGTTGACAACTGAGATAAGATATGAACTGTTATCCACAAAAAGAAACCATTAAAGTTAAAAAAAAACATACATATTTTTAATTTCAATGCTTAAAATATTTTTCTAAATAGGTCAGAAGATTATTATTAGTAATGTTATGCGGCAAGAAATTTAAAAAGACTATACATTAAAAAAGTAAGACATTTGAAAAGATAAGATATATAAAAAGACAAGGCATTTACAAAGACAAACCTTCCAAGCATCTTCTTGCTGCCATCAACAACAAAGTGACAGTAAACTCTGCTGCGCTGTCAGAGGCCACATCAGGCGTGTTTGCTACCACAATATCACGCTTTTTACATTCATATGCACTGATGTGATGTGTACCCACAGACATGGTAGCAACAGTCTTCAGCTGGGGACCTGGAGAGGTTTACAGACATGTCAGGAGGTTTGTGCATGTCTGACTTATGTCAGTAGGTTTGTGCATGTCTTATGTCAGTAGGTTTGTGCATGTCTTATATCAGTAGGTTTGTGCATGTCTTATGTCAGTAGGTTTATGTTGTCTTGTGTTTTGTGCATTTCTAATGTAGCCTTTAGCCAAGATGTTTTTAAAGGTACAAGTATTTTTTGTGTTGCTTGATAGCCAGTACTGTGCATAAGTACCATGCAGGGTTAATATATGTTTAAATGCAAACACCTTTTTGTTTGAAATGAACTATAAATTATTGCCTTGAAAATGTCTTACTGTTGCTTAGATGAATTACTTTTATTATTTTGGCATAAAATATTATTAATCAGATTAATTATCCTTTTTACTAATATACATTTTAAAGTAAGTTTATTGATGGTATACATTACATTACAGAAATTCTTACCTGCAGCATCTAGAACCTCTGCATCAATGATGTCACTAATAGTGCAGAAAATGGCTGCTACACCTTTCACCTTTTTCAGAAGCTCATCTTTAGGAATGACTTCCTCACTATCCCAGATATCCAGATCACAATGTTCTTTTAAAAGTGCTATAGCCTCATCGTGAACTTTTCTTGTAACACATACCTTGGGCCGAGACATTGCTCTAGATACAAGAATGTAAATACTGCTATAAAACACCTTTCTCTAATAAAAGTATACTTTCAGAACAACTTTAACTCTTTCTATACCAGAGGCTTTTCCACCTCCTGACCTCATTATTTCCGTGACCCAATTTTTTTATACACCCCTCACCTACTTAAACAATTATACCTCCTATGTTTTTCTAACCAGATTTATGTATTATACATCAAAATGAACAGAAATGAAATTTCTATAATAGTAAATGAAGATAATTGTGAGTTATGTTAAAGAATGTAGGTTTTTTACTTGTTAAATGACTTGTTAAAGAAACAAACACTAGCGGTGTCGAGCCGTACCTTGCCTACTATGAAGCTGGCCCAAGCCGCATCTCGCGGCTCATGGGACGGATTGAGTTAAACAAAGATTGATAGCTAAATGTAACTGTTTTTCAAAACAATGAAAAACTTCTTAGCTCCCCTTCTAAGATCCATAAGGGCAAGGTGACTGTTTTTTAAGTGGAATATGTGGCACAGTGTAAAGTATAAATAAAAGTAACAATGTTGGATGGGCATAGGGATAGTTATTTTTAATCAAAAGTCTACCTTGGCCCTAATCCTAATATCAATATTGGCAGAAAGTAAAAGCTCGATAGGCTTAAATTATTTTGAAGATCAGATGTTCCATAATATACTTATGATATTAGTTCATATTAGCTTTGCAATACTGCCATACTTTTTTTTTAGTAAAATCACTTAACCCTTTGAGCCCTGGCCTCCATGGCCTAATTTCTCCCATTTCCTGAGCTCCCAGGGCCAAACCATTTTTCACTTATCTGCTTCTAACTTTGCCTATGGCAGGAAACAGATTGGTACCGCAAAATGCATATTCGATCTTCGCCGTTCATAAACTTTCTAATCAGACATCGTTTGGGGATTTTGTTTATACTAATAAATAGAGCTATGTTTTTACAAGCTTCGTTAGCAACATTTTTGTGGAATACGTTTTTTATGACATTTTGTGCCACGGCGAAGGATGCGAAGTATGCAAATCTAGACGGAATGGATCTACTTGGAAAAGTACGTGTACTGCACTAATAAGGTAAGAAATAATATTTTGTAAAAATAACTATTATTTTTATGGATTTTTCATTAGAAATGATTGCTGTAAATTATGAAAGTAAAAAAAGTATATTTGAATGTGTTTTTTACTTTAATTTGAACAAAGTGAATGGCCATAATTACGACACATCGGCGTCGTTGAAAGCGGGGATTTCAGTTAATTTTTTATGGATATAAAATTGTATTTTTTTCCTCCGAGGCATGTATTTAAATAACAGTTTAGTTAAATCTATTTAATTCTGTAAAATATAAGTATTATTTTGCCGTAGATACTTTTAAAAAAAAATTTATGATTTTCTGTCGGGGAAAATCGATATTCGCACCATGCATGCACACGTAGTAAAACTAGACTTATCTTTAAGCCATTTGTTTTAAATTGAAATTAATAGATAATGTAATTATTTCAAAGTAAAAATTTTCCGTCTGAAATTGGGTTCTAATCTTCGCCCACTGAACCAGCCTACGCACGACATTCGCGCGAGTCTGTTTCTTCGCAATAGTCTGTATAGTGTCGAGGGCTAATTCTAAAAAGAATCGAGTCCTTACTAATCTAATGTTTATTAAACCGTTTTGAACCGTTTGAGATAATCAGACCAAATTTGGTATCCAGACTCAGGATCAAACATCAAAGCAGAAAGATTCTGAAATTCTTTATTTGTTTATAATGTATGAACAGAACAATGTATATAAAACGAACACGTAATTATTGTTTTGATAGAACACAGAAGAAACCAATTTTCATTTAGTAAGTATTTTGTTATTATTGATACCTGGCCATACTAGTTCATCGCCAGAAGTCCACTTTTGTGTGATAACTTTCAAAACAGTTATCACTGCCGGACCCGATGCAAAGAAAACATTTGCATGTTTTGCACCAGTAAACAGTTGTTTTTTTCGTTTCGGCAAGTCTTTGTCCTTGGCACCACGTGCATCAGAACGTACTTGAACAGTTTCATTGTCACTGTCAATTTCAATGTCACTGAGTTCAGTCTCAAATTCAACGTCACTATCATCACAATATAGACCAGGAATATTATCTTCTTCATCAGAATCAATAAGTAGTTGTATTGCCTGAGTTGCAGTCATTCTACTTCTTTTGTTGATATTTCGGTCTTTTGCTTTATCTTTTGCACCAACTTTACGTGCTGAAGTCGATGGCTGTGGCTCAGCTTTTCGTTTCGGCAGCATTGCAACGAAATGTAAACATTCACTTTTCCTAAAATCTATTTTTAGAATCATAATCACGCACTAAAAAGACATATGCGCAGTTTTAGTCAGTCTTCCGCTAATTATATTTAATTAGACGGTATACCGGCCGCTAGGAATATGACGCTAGATCATAGGGCCGGAAAACCGGCTTTTCAGACATATATGCCTAATGTTGAAGCCGGTTTACCGGCCTGGCGGGCTCAAAGGGTTAAGCCTACTTAGTTAGTACTTAGCAAAATGCATAAAAAAGCTTGGGAAAATTGCCTGCTAATGTCAATGTAGCTAGTCTCATAACGCGAGTTGAATTACCTCCCCTGACCCGCTTTTTTATGGCCACTTTCTAGTTCGTTTTTTTCGATCGCGTCTCGGCACTGTTGCTAAAAATAGCATTCGCGCAATACCATACGGGTAAATCTGTTTGGCGTCTGCTACACGTGATAGATCGTTGAATGGCCGACAAGCTGATATAAAAATTATTGCGACCGGATGCGATTTTCGTGGAAATTGAGCTAGATTTAGCAAAAGACAGCTATATTTGTGTAAAATATTATTATTTATACTTCTACTTACACAGATATTTTGATAACTGCAGTTCAGCCGTCCATTTTTCTTTTAAAATGTATCTTTAGAATTTCTGTACCTTTTGGCAATCGGTCAGGAGCATTTGCGCACTAAACCCACCCCCCTACGGCAGTTCCGATTTTTTTCCCAGTGAACTCGTACTGACCTCCCACATAGCTAAGATAGTACATTGATACTGATGGGAAAGCCTCTAAATCTGTATTCCTACTAGAGATCTAGAAATAAATCTAGATCGTGGAGTTTTTATAATGACTTTTAAATTGAATGTCTCCAGTTTAAGATATTTTTTTTTCAAAACATAGCTACTTTTAGTACTATATTTAAGTATTTCAAACCCTTTTGGTAGTTTTTTCTTAAACTTAGACCTAGTGATTAGATATCTATATTTTGTACTTATAACTTGCAGGCCTATTAAAATAATAATAAAACAGTTTGCTTGATAACTTCATTAGGTCATTTCATAAACACAAATGTTATAAACATATAAAAATCACAAAACCATAGGTAATATCTGAATTCTGTAGCCTACCTTACATTTAGGCTAATACTGAATTAAAAAGAAATTACATTAAGGTTTGAAATTAATACAACTTGTAATTAAGAAAGAAAGCTTCAATTCCAAATACTACAAGATATAATAACAAACAATGAAACAAATTCAAAGCTTTTTTCAACCCATTTAGTCGAAAAGATTTTTATTTTTTCCGATACTGACCAAAATAAGTTTTTAAAGCTTAGGCCTAATGTTTTTACAAACATAACTCAATTTTATTAGGCCCCTGTAAACATTAATTAAGATTCCTCTGTAGACAAAGCAATCTATTTGGCAGATGAAGTAGAGTTCATGTTTCTTGACCTCTGCATATGAAGTGATTGTCCGTGTGGTCAGCGATATTAACAGCCGCCTTTACTTTTTACCTTTAATTTCCCCAATGTATATCAGGTACCCATCAGACATGGGTGGACTCTGAATTTTATTAAACAAACATTTTGATATAGGCCTAGATCTATAATCTATAACATTCCAAACAACATCTGTTCTGTAGAATTTACCTTTCTGCTTCCAAATGCAGTATTTTCCAATTGAAAATTCATCACAAAACATACAATAAATTATATAAATGGCATTTTATAAATTTATATAAACTTTTTACTTTCACCTTGGTGTAAAAAAATGTAGGTATAAGCAAACTGATTTCAATAGTAAGAAAGAATCATGTCTTTTCTTGCTTACTAGCTTTAAAACAAGTGAATTTGACTTTTTACCTGCGTTTTTGGTCGCGTTTCTATATATTTTATTTGCGACACTAAAAAAATTATATTTAATCAACCGTTTATGCTAAATTAATAAAATTGGTACTGTTGGATTGCATTTTTAAAGCTCTACAATTATATGCTATTCTTTTTATAATTTGAAGAAAATTGAATTTTTATGAGACTAACTAGTCAATGCTAACCTTATCCCTAACCACTACCCTACCCTACCATAAGCGGCCTAAGTCTAGCTAGACTCTACTAGATCTAGATCATCTAGATCTATAATAATAGTCTAGAATCTATATATTTAATTAATTATATTAACAATAACAACTAACAACCTGAACCAGAACAAGTAGGCCTACAACTACAACTGTCTGTTATGTGACTTATGTCTGTACAAGTACAAGTCAAACCAATCCGGCTTGTTTCAGGAAGTTTCTTAGAACAAGACCCTGCATATGTTATGTAAATAACTCTAAACTTACAACTGTATGTCTTCTTATTAATTAATTATTAATTTACCTTTTTTAAGTAGATCTAAATAGAATATCAAATATCTGCTTAAAAATGTAACCTGAAAAGCAGATTTTGTTTTTACTAGTGAAGGTAGGCTTGACTTGCAACCTTCACATCAAAACACAGGTCAAAGACGGAAGAACAAGGTGAAGGACGCCGGTTTTATTCCGGTCCTTTCAGGCTTTTTATCTCTGAAAATAGTACTGCGATTTACCAGCATCTATGCTAGGCCTATTTTAAGGTTTTATGAATTAGATCTAGAATCTAGGTCTAAAAATCTAGACTACATTTATATTAAATTGTTACTCTTTTGAAAAACCATATTTTTTAAAATGAATTGCTCTTATAACATTGATGATTTAATTAATTAATAATAGGATAATCTACATTCTAAGTTTCTAAAGCTTCATGAAGTTCACAGAGATGTACATTTTTACTTTCTCGTATATACGAAGTATAGAGAAAGTATTGTAATCGTGCACAAAAATCAATTGAAATTTTAACTATTTTCACAGTATTACACCTCAGTCCTTCATCACATTCGAAGTATAGAGGACTTATTTTAATCGGGCAAAAATTATCAATCCAGATTTATCAAAATTAAAAGGTTTTATGCGTATTCCAGTCTGAAAAACTGGGCTTTGCAATTCTGTCCGTATGTCTGTGTGTCTGTGTGTGTGTGTGTCCGTGTGTAAACACGATAACTTGAGTACCGTTACAGCTAGGTTGATGAAATTTCATATATAAGTATTTTATCAAAATCGTAGATCCGTATCAACTTTTGAGCGATTTCGGATAACCGGAAGTGGTACTTTTTCTACTTTGAATTTTTCAAAAGCCTACAACTTTAGTACTATTTCAGATAGATAAATGAAATTTGATATGTAAGTAAAAGATCTAATTCTCTACCTTCTGTCAAATTTTGAGAATTTTTCGTTGACTGGAAGTACTTATTTAGGCTACTTCCGATTTCTCAAAAAACTAATGTAAATTTTAAAAGTACTAATAATATTGCGCACTATTATGCGCTTTTTTATTCGCGTTCACTTGGTGTGCAATTAATTTGTCTACGATATTTTATTCTATTTTTAAAACTTTAAGTATTTAAAATGGATTAAAAATCATGTCTATAGCCCGAGTTCCCATCCCCTGTTATTTTATATAAGAATATTCGAGAAAGTTTAGGGGAGATCACTCCCGGTTTATTAACGTAACATTTATTTAATCACCCCTGCTCCACTAATGATTTGATTACATTTACATCTGTGACCGGGGTAGCCTAACTGAGGGAGGATAATCGAACGACAAACACGCAGAAAAGATAAAACAGAAAAATGACAAAAATACCAACAGTAGACATAATAGGTCTAGCCGCTAGCGGTAGAATTAAATTATATTTTTTGCAAATACCAAAATCATTGTTTGAATGAATATAAACAATGAATAGGCTTACGCAGAAAATCTAATTTGTATCATAACATTTTAAACTAGGTTACTTACAGAGAAACGAATATCTTTAAAGCTTCTTTATTTTAAAAAAATCGTCAAAAGATAAAGTAACCAGCTAGATCTAAGAAGATCTACGAATACAACTATAACTGTAGGGCTATAGGCCTACCAGAAAGTGTGTGTACTCTAGGCTAGCTATTTCTGCTTCCCCTGGGTTATAAATACTATTTTGTTGTTTACATTCGTTTCAAGGTTGCCCGTGTGTTCAAAGTGCAGATGGTTAAAGAGAAAAAAAACTGAGGGAGGGGAGGGAGGGGGGGACTAGCTGGATTGATAATGCCATAGCCTAGCATTCTAATATTCAGCAGCATAGATTCCCATTTCTCAATCCACTTCCACCCATTGCTAACACTACTATCTATAATATTTATTATGAATATTATTCTCTTAATATCATTCTTTTAAAAAAATTCATGTATGAAGCGGACCCATTTCCTCCCATCCTCATCAACACATGCTACACTTGCTTAGTCGGTCTAATCGGAGGCGTAGCGAGGGGGGTGCGGACCGCACCGGGTGATACCATTTAGGGGGGTGACACCAAGGCAAAAAATAGCAAAATATATTGAGAAAAACTTGAGGGGGGGGGTGCAAATCGAAAGTTTGAGGGGGGAGGGGGTGCTAATCGAAAGCTTGAGGGGGGGGGGGGGTGCAAATCGAAAATTTGAAAGTTTGTCCACGGGAAGGGTCGCTACGCCTCTGGGGGGTGACACCATTAAGTGCCGCACCGGGTGACACCCGACATCGCTACGCCACTGGGTCTAATAAAATAGCTAATGTAAATTGTAATGTAGGCCTACAGGCAGAAGCTGCAAAAGGGGAGTTGGAACCCACTCCTCCAATGGACCTTGAATATGCTCTCGGGTTCCATAAGTTTACAATTTTAAAATCAGGCAGTTCGTCCATATAGACGTAATCGTATTTCTGTATATATAGGGGTGGCAAAACTGAGTTCTCATAAGTATGGGTAGGGTTGCATTTTCCAGGATGAAGTCAAGCTTATATGCGTGCAAAGAGAGACAGAAAAATCCCTATCGTACAACACTTCCCCTGGAATTTTTTGAGAGCCCCCCCCCCTTGTATGACAGACCCTTCTTAATTGTAGGACGGGATTTCTTCCAACGCAATTAAATATTACGTGTCAATATAATATGCGCCACATGGCCCCGCATGTTTTTCTTACTGGATTTGCTTCCATCGCATTTGCCCATCCAAGAACAAAATTCAAGACAACAGTTGTTTGCTTGTTTGTTTGTTGCTTTTTTTCGTTTTCTCTCCTATATGGGTTGCTGTCCCCATTTTACGAGCCTCTTCTACCCACGTTTCGAACTCGGAATTTCTGGAGTAAGCGATCACATATTCACACGCTCTCCAGCCCTACTATATCAACTCCAACTTTAACTATTAGCCGCTCTTCTTACCCTTACCCCGGACGTTTCAAGGCCATCACCCCCCCCCTCCCCGATTGAACCCTTGGTAAATGCTTATATATGATACTCCTCGGTGTAACCTTAATTTAAAGCTTTGGAGAAATAAACTGGTAGTGATCTCCCCTAAACTTTCTCGAATATTCTTATATAAAACAACAGGGGATGGTAACTGGGGATATAGTTATGATTTTTAATCCATTTTAAATACTGAAACTTTTAAAAATAGAATAGAATCTCAGTAAAAAACAATTGCGCACCAAGCGAACGCCTAATAAAGGTGTGTATAATGGTGCGCAATAGTATTAGTACTTTAAAAATTTACATTAGTTTTTTGAGAAATCGGAAGTAGCGTAAATTACTACTTCCAGTCAACGGAAATTACTCAAAATTTAACAGAAGGTAGAGAATTAGATCTTTTACTTACATGTGAAATTTCATTTATCTATCTGAAATAGTACTCAAGTTATAGGCTTTTGAAAAATTCAAAGTAGAAAAAGTACCACTTCCGGTTGTCGGAAATCGCTCAAAAGTTGATACGGATCTACGATTTTAATATAATACTTATATATGAAATTTCATCAACCTAGCTGTAACGGTACTCAAGTTATCGTGTTTACACACGGACAGACACACACACAGACAGACACACACACACACACAGACATACGGACAAGATTGCAAAATTATGTTTTTCCGTATCAGTGAGGTGTAAAACGTCGAGATTTGTAAAAATCTCGATTTTTTTTTTTGCACGATTACAATACTTTCTCTATACTACGTATATACGAGAAAGTAAAAAATGTACTTTTATTTTAGGAGGGAGGTAACTAGATATTATAAATTTACGTTTTTTTATTGCTGTATTGCCTCCCTTCGTCAAGCAAACAGCATCCATTTGATAACAATTTTAATTTTAACATGCATAACTTGGCAACAGAAAGAATAGTTTGTCTAAACTGTAATATAAAAAACAAGTTAATTAAAAAAGTCTAGTGACATTTATGCGCAATTTCCTTATGTTATCTAAAAATAGCTCTGACGTATAATGCTGGGATGCGTTCAAGCTAGAAGAACAATCGGTTTGTAGGTGTTTTTGTAATTTTAAAATTTGTGACCAAACGAGAGGATATTTTTGAAAACTTTCTTCGGCAATATTGCTCTAAATTATGGCAGGAATCGATTGGTACATGTTTCAAGTCGCTAAGTGGTCTGGTTGACGAGATATGGGCCAAAAACTGCTTTTTTTCGAGGTTTTTTGGCTTTTCCGGGAAATACATGAAAGAAACCCGGAATTTTTATGGCCTATGCTCATTCTTGTAACTTGCTTAACATAATTGCTTTTGGAACTAGTCATCGATATTGCTTCGTTGAGGAGGAGATACGACTTAAAGCCCGGACACACATTCATCCATACATTCATCCATCCATCCATCCATCCATCCAGAAATGACGCGTTAATAAACGCAATTCTCCAGAATGGAAATTGCGCTAAAAAATTATTACGTGTTTCCAGAAGAGCAGACCAATCAAACAGCGTGCCAATCAAAATTTTATGTTGAACAACATTAAAAACCTAGTTTAAAATTAATTACTGCTGCAGTCAGCAAAATACTAATTTATTTTTTTTTTTTTTACTTTTGACTAATACACTCAACTTGATTCAACAGATGAAATTCTCAAAATTTTTTTAATTAACTGAATTTGTTATTGCTATTAAATATAACTAATGAGATTTCATAAGGGTTATCTTCAAGACAGATATAAAATTATGGCTAGATTTAGAGATTATGCAGCATACAGCTTTATAGCATACAATGTGTATCAACTAGCTTTATAGGGTTTTTTTCCGAGATTTTTTTTTCTCCCGGGGGGGGGGGGGGGGGGAGGGGGGAAGAGTCACTTAAAACTTTTTGGGAGGGGAGCATTTAAAGTTTCTAGCTATATACAGAGCACAATTAACCGCTGGAAAAAATATGTAGTTTATTATATAAAACAAAAGATTACTATTAGCCCAGAATGCATGAAATGTTCCTGTTTCTACACCTAGAAATACCATTAAAGTTTGCGCTATTAAAATTTACTCTTCTCAACCTGACAGGTGAAGTGGAGTTCTCCTGTTTCTGTCACCTTGACATACGGACGGATAGTGTGGTCAGCACTATGGCCGGCTAGCTTTACTTTCCCTAACATGAGTTATCTCACAAACTCAAGCCCAGGATCTGAACTTCAGACTTTTGGTTTAGCAGTCATACACTCTACTGTACAGCTACGCCATCCCAAGCAATCAAATAAAAATAAATGCAAACTTTTTTTGTGTGTATTTTTATTGACTCAGCACAATTACATTTTCTTTCCTACAGAGATCGAATATTGGAAATTGTATTGATTTCACATAGAGGGGCTAACCTGACGGCTAACACAGAGACTATGTAGTTTATGTACAGCACATTGACTACAAACTTTAACCACTGGTCCAGTAGATGGATCCATAAATTTTACATACAATTTATGGAGTTACACCTTTTGGCATTATATACAATGTTAAACAATTTTTTTTTAATTTACCTGTTCCCCTCCCCCTAATCAAATAAATCCATTTTTTGTCAGTGTGCATTAACACTCAACATACAATATCTCAATAAAATGTAGATCAAAATATTTTTTATTTTTTTTCAAAATTAAAACATTCGTGGAAAAAATATTTTTTTACCCTGTAGGACTACCAGATTTAGCAGTTTTCTTTAAATTTCATTTATTTTTATTTCAGCCAAATAAAATACTATAGAAAAATATTTTTTGTAGCCAAAGAAAAAATTAATTTGGCATTCAATATTTTATTTAAAAGGCATACAACAATGAATTAAAACTATTGCATTGTACAGACATAAAAAAATATTTCATGTTAAAATTCAAACAAGTCATCCTATCTTTAGAACAGTTAGTAAACATATCAATCAATTTATATTTCTAATATTTACATAAGAAATTGAATGAAAAACAAATTAAAAACTAGTCCGTTATTTACATGAAAATGGCGTAAACAAGCAGACGACTTGCCTGAGCTGCCGCCTATTAATACCAAGTCAAAAAGAATCTTTCTCAACAACAGAACATCATATTTATAAAGTTTAACTATTTCTTTTATTGTGCAAATTATAGCAGCTTATTATACCAAATTTTAGAATAATCAGACATTCCATAGAAAATAAGCTTGACATAAAATAAACACAAGCCAAATTGTTTTATAAACTTGCATTTCATTCAAGGAGAATTTTGTATTTTTGAAAATGGAATAGGAAATTTAGGATTGAATTTTTTTTTATACAAAACATTAGCAAAGAAATTAAAAGCTATCATTACAATAACTTTCCAACCACACACACATACACAATGATTGATTCTAATAGCAGTAATGCTTATGAATAAGTAAAATGATAGTTACATCTAAACAGTCCTTAGAAAAGTTCTTTGGATTACAATTGGATTACAGCATCATTAATAGTAATGTTTAGAAAATCATTTCAGGATGAATTTTTATTAAAATGTTCTCATAATGTGGTATATATTTTCTAAATTTTTGGTTTCTAATTTCTGATTATCTTACGTGGCAACCCCGTAACAGTTTATGAAAGCATGGAATACAAATTTTAAAAAACATACAATATCTTATCACACAATGCTTGCAATGCAAATGTTTGTCTATTTTATAAGCAAAAGACTATAAAATATTAAAGCAGTGCTTTAATTGACTTAGTAAAGATCAAGCTCTGCAGGCTGTTAAAATACAATGCAAAACACTGCATACACAGAGGTGAAATACTCATAGAACTGCATGGGCAATATTAAGACTAACTCCACTAACATTTAGATAGTCATTACAAAAACAATATACTTGGTGTAATTAATTAAGTATTTTAAGTTAAGATTAAGTCAAGTTTCTAAATATTTTTTTTTAACATTAATTTTTAAATAATGTGATATTGTTAACAAATATGGTAATTAAAAAACAACAACCCAAAAGCCCAATTTAGATAACTAGAGGTAAATTATTTATGTGGTGAACTATTTTTTTTTACTTTTCATTCTTGCAGATTTTTCTCAGGGTCTCAGTGAGATTCTTGGTGATGAGAACAGAAACTTTGTGCCTCATGTCATAGACGCTCTCTTGTGTCTGAGGCAGAAAAATACAGTTCTTAAGCCCCAGCAACGGCGTTTTGAAAGGAACTGGCTCCTGGTTGCAGTCATTAAGCCCTGCAGCCTTGATATGCCCGTCCCTCAGTGCTGCGTACAAGTCCACGTAGTCAATGGACTTCTCCTCGCTCTGGGTTGTTATCAGGATGGCTTGTTTCTTCATTTTTTTGAAAGACTCTCGGCAAAATACACTTTCAGACTGGGCTCCGGATGATCCACACACGCAAATAACATCGGACATACTCAGGAGGTCGTCAAAGGAGACAACTTTGCAATCAGCTTTGAGAATATTCAAATTGGAGTTATCCAGCTCCACATCCTTGTCAGCAAACAGCACCTGCGTCACGCCAATATTCTTCAACAACTTGACGACGCTCTTTCCCAGTTTGGTCATTCCGTACACCCCAAATGTTTTTTGGGCAATGTTTCTCCAAGTGGGACAGTTCATGTTGCCTGGTTTTCCGTTGATCCACTGGAACGCCAGTCTCTCCTCGGACTGTTGGCGCATCAGGCGAGGCCTGTTGTTAATCCATGAGCTAGTGATCTCTTCTGGTCTGTCTGAAATTAGGTCAGGAACATCCATTTGCAGTAAGCGCTCTTCATCTTAAAAAAGCAACACATATTTTTAATACATAATTTTAAAACAAACCTACATATTGTTTATTACATAGCATATTTTAAAATATTTCTTTTGCAATCTTTTCTTACAGTTAAACATTTTATATATTAATTTTAATATGTATATAGCATTGGTAACAAAGAAATACTTAATTAAGATATTTTAAATTTAAAAATAAGGAAGATGAAGTAGAGTTTATCTACAAGGTTTAGAGTAATGTTAACTAAAGTAAAATACACTAACATACCAGTCTGCATTTCTTTAATGGTCAACAGCATCAGGGCAATGGTCAGCTCAGCTAAGACATCAGTGGGCTGTTCTGGACAAGTGATGACCTCGATCCCCCTGGCTAGGCATTCCTTGATGTCAATGTGTGAGGTGCCAGGGGTTATGGTTGCAATAACACATAACTGTGGGCCTGGAAGAACATAAGGTAAAATGTGTTAAGTTTAACTTTTTAAAAATTAAAAATATACATTTAATTTTAAAAAGATTTAATTTTACTTTTAGTATAATCTTTTCACCTCACACATTATTCATTTTAGTATAAATATAGTTTACAAATAAACCTAGAAGAATCTAGATTCTTAGTTCACCAGATTATAAAGTGATAAAGTCTGATTGGTTTTAAAAAAAAATGCATAGGCCTATAAAATATTTTATTAGCAATAAATACGAATGTTTTTTTAAATTCCATAACATAATTATTTTAAAGATTATTATGTTGATTCAGTGACAATAAAATATTTTAGGATAAAAAAAACTATCTATAACTCGCACATCACTTTTATTTTAAAATATTTTATAGTCTGTGCAAATATAACTGCGGCATATAAACAACTGTATTTTAAGCGAATTACTTCCCTTTTAATAACAGTATTTAGCCATGATTTTTTCATGGCATTGGGACCCATTAATTATGGTACATTTTAAGAAACCAACAAATGATTTAAAAGCAAATATTAAACAGTTTCCAAGTTAGAGAGCAGTTATTTAATCTTTATTTTTACATTGCACTTTTTTCAACTTTTGATACCCCTTTTACATGTTTTAATTCAAATTTAAAACCAAAAGATTTTTTCTCTTTCCCTCACATGTTAGCGTTGAGTGGGGAGGACGGGTGTTCAGTGAGAACCAGTAGGGGTGTAGGCCTAATGTACGGATAGAGTAGTGTGTGTCAAAGGTGGTGTTGCTGAATGTACTGTGTTCATAGGGAAGTGCGTGTAATGAATTTTGTGTGTAATGTGTGAATAGAATAGTGTGTGTGAAATGTGGCGTGTACCGAATGTACTGTGTAATTCGTTAATAGCCAAGTGTAGGTAAAATGTCATGTGTAATGAACACAGTGTGTACTGTGTGAATAGAATAGTGTGTAAAATATGGTGTGTAATGAATGTAGAGTGTGAATAGAGTAGTGTAGGCAGGGCAGGACTAGACTAGACACATGTCTAGAAACCAGTATTTTAATGAGACAGGTAAAGCCTACTACAGAAACCAGTAACCTATTTTAACTTGACACGTCCAGAAAATAGAATTTTAACAAAACCTACATTCCATTAAACACATAGGAAGTAACACTAAATCAGCTTAATTTTCGTTTTTAAAATGGTTAAAAACAAAACAAAGTTTTATAATTTATTTTCATTGTTAATTTTTTTTTTTTTTTACGTTATTCGACCGTAGGCCTACAAAGTTTCTTTAGACTGAATAATAAGGGCCAAAATTTAACAAAAATCACTCATGACTTTGTTCAAAGTTTGAGCTAGAAAAATCAGGGATGGAATTGAAAAACCAGCCAAGTCGAGAAATGTTAAGAGATTTAGATGGTAGATCTACCATCATCTAACCTGGTATCATTTATTATTTAAGATGGCGTATTTTCTTCATTTATAGAATGGTGTGTGCTGATCCTTTAAAAAAAAAATTAAACTGTTTTACCCTCACCCTAACCCAATTTTAACCCAAGCCTCAACATGAGCCCTGATCACACTCAGCCTTTATCCAAAAACCACACCAACAGAAGAAAGAGAAAAAACGCGACATAACACCGGTAATGTGGTCTTGCCGGCGTTTTTATAAGAACTGTAAAACCTAACGACTGTAAACCCAACTTAACTACTGACTGACGAGATTATTTTCTAATTTAAAAAAAAAAAATTTGAAGTAAATAAAAAGTCTCCAAAAACAAATTCAGCCCAAAAAATATCGTTCAGTAAAAAACAGTTTTCACCAATAAACAAGGTCACACTTAAGCATGTCTTCTATTCATACTTAAAAATAGACACATCAGCTGTTCGGGACAACTGCGCAAGTAGTATTGCGCAATGTAACAGCTTTTAACCCAAGGTTAAATTATTCTACGTGTTAGCCGAATTTTTTCCCCCTGGGTTCGTGACTGGTTACAACTTACAAGTTGTTTTATCTGGCCAGGCGTGAAGTGGGTGTGCGCCAGCTAACCAACCAGGGCGCACCAGGTCTTAAAATAAGTTAGTGTGGCGTGTATTCGAAAATAGATAGACCGGTTACATCCGCATTATTTGAGAGCTAGATCTACTGTTGAAATTTTAAACATACAAATCCAACTTTAAAAACTCGAAATGAAAGAATTTAAGTCTAAATCTTCTTCGGTTGCTGACCGAGTCTGCACAGATGGGAAAAACAATGACAAGTGATTCTCTTTGGGGGGGGGGGGGGGGGGGTGTGGTGTCTTCCTTATTGGCCTAGAACGTCAGACTACTTGGAGAAGTAAAGGAAAACGGGCTTTTGTGACAATGTGTGACGAGAAGAGGTCATGGAAGGGGGGGGGGGGGGTAAATGTGTGACACTGCCCTTGACGTTTGATTTAATTGATAAACATATTTAAAATGAATTTTGGCTGTACTTTTTAAATTTTATTTTGCATTTTACATAGGTCTTCTTGTGAACTGGAATAAAAATTGACGAATTTTACAGACTTAAACCTAGCTCCATGGACATACTTTAGAGTTAGAACTCGCCGTTTCTTTTTTAATTTTAAAAATAAAAACTATATGGGAGGGGGGGGGGGGGGTAAAGCTAAAGTGTGTCGTCCTTTGTGGGTTCTGTCTTTTTTTTAACGATGCGTGACGGTGAAAGAAATCGTCCCAAAAAGCGTGACATCATTTATGGACACCCCCCCCCCCCCACCCCATCACATCACACACAGACACACTTTCTAGTTGATTTTTCAACAACAAAAAAACTTTCGATACAATGACGTCGGTACATATTTTTTTCTGTAAAGGCAGAGTGTTATTTTTAAAAAAAATCTCACCCCATTTTTTTTGGGTGTACGTGATATTTGTTACGTGTAGAAGCAGTCATGTGTAAACTTCTGGCAAGAGATCAATAAAAAACTGTAACGGGAGAGAGAGAGAAAAAACGGAATTCAAAAGTTGGCCCGGGAGATGAACTAGTTGCAGTCATGTGATGACGTCAAGCAAGATGGCCGCGATCGGTAATTGAGGAAAATGTAAAGCTGAAATGAACGCTGCTTTTTTTTTTAAAACTGAGTTAACATCGATTAACCTTATTGCTCTATACTGAGTCTATACGGACGTCCTTCTGTATAATGGGACTGTAACTGGATTTTTAAAACATACAAGATCTCTTATGTTTGTTTCACCTTTCAATGGCGCTGACTTTATGGGGGAGGGGGGGGGGGCTTCTAGTTTTTTATATTGTGACGGTTTATAAATGGTTTCATGGCATGAACAGCGCGTGTTTTTGACGGTCTACACAATACTAATTATCGCTAGCCTACATCCAAAATTATGTTCTTGCCCCCCCCCCCCCCCCCCATAAAAAACTGCTCCTTCAGCTTCCCTAATAAAATACTCGTTATCAAAGCTCTACACACACACACACACACACACACACAAAATAAGTGAACAAGTACCACAGCTTAGCCCAAACCTAGGCACCAGAGCTTAACCTAAAGCGTATTGTCTTCACAGTATTCACCCAAAACTCAATGAAACCAAACTCCTACCCAAAACTGTGTCTTCATAAAAATCATGGCTCCGTAAATAAGGTACTAGGTTTCAAATATCAACCAAATAAACCATAGTACTAGTACCACACCACCATAAAATAAAAATATTTCCCCAGGGGCGTAGGCAAGGGGGGTTAGGGGGGGTCATAACCCCCCCCCCCCCCATAGACCCCTCGGTATATATATAAAAAGTATGAAGGGGGGTGCAAATCGAAAGTTTGAGGGGGGTGCGAATCGAAAGTTTGAGGGGGGGGGGGTGCAAATCGAAAGTTAGTCCCCGGGTAAAAAATTGGAACCCCCCCCCTTGGGACGATCCTGGCTACGCCACTGTATTTCCCCCAATCCTAATCCCACTGAACGCAGCAAAACAATTCATTTAAAACCGGATTCAAACACGGAACAAGAATAGCAGAAGAAAAAAAAGGCTCAACCTAAATACCAGACCACTGGGTAAGGTGAAATAAATAACGTGAATTATTTTTTTCCAGAAACAGAAGAAAGGTGGGCTCGTTCTAGCGTGTCTGCCATTAGTGTCAATGATTCAACCAGAGGGTGTTGTGAAGTGCTGTGACGCCGAGAGAGGGGGGCCGCTTCAGGCGGTACCACAGTGAGGGCGTCATGAGAAGCGATGCCAGAATACAATCTAAGCTTACATTTAAACATTTATACAAATGAATAAACGACTATGGTGCGTCGTCCCCCCCCCCCCCCCACCCCCCTACGTACGTGCATGTCCACAGCTTCGGACGAAATAGAAAGATGTATCATTTATATAGAAAATATACTTTAACAAGTGTCCGCGCCTTCTCCCCAGCGGAGACCTCAGGTCCCTTCCCCCCTCCCCCTCCCCGGAAATCACAAGAGAACCCCTAATGGGGCAACATTTTGAATGATTGCATCATGCTGGGGAAAAAAAAAAACGTCAATCTTAAAACAGTGAGTGAATGCAAGTGTAAGTGTATCGACCGTTTACCTGCTGTTCACAAAATAACTTGTGTGGACTATACAAGCTGATGTTGAAGATAACAAAGAAAAACATGGCTGTGTCTGAATGGCAAGTAAAGTATGTGCATATTGACATGGCGAAAGGGGGGGGGGGGGGGTGTCTTCGTCCACTAAGCTTTAAGTGACAATTATCAAGGAACAAAGAGGACACCCAGAACAACAACAAAAAAAACAGGATTAGGACCTCACACACTACGCATTGTAATGTTGTGTTTTTTTTTTCAAGCCAATGGGGACGTATTTGGGAAATAAAACAATATTTTTTTTTCCTTAGCCAATTGGAGATCAGTTAACAAATACACAGCATCTCTACCAGCCAATGGTAACAGTGGTCAGAAAACAATCTGTAAGCAACAAAATAAATTGAAGGTCCTGGTGTTCAGAATATGTATGTGACGGTGTAACAGTATCAAACCACAACATACGAGAAACCAACATTAACATTGAAACAAAAAATGAAATATGGGAAAAACCGAGCACCATATTTCGACAAGCTCTAATGACTTTTGATGAAAATGTTAAAGATTTTTTAAAAGATAAAAATTCGATGGGCTGGTTCAAGATTTTTGATGAAAAGTTCAAGATTTTTTTAAAAGATAGGCTTGTTCAAATACAAACAAAAGGGAAATTCCCTGACAGGGCGATTGAGTTCTTACAACACACTCAGGCATTACGTCAGCTTTATATTTCTCTAACGCAGTGGTCCTCAATGTTTTTAGCTAACTGTCCCTGTACCACAATACACTTTCGAGTTCTTATTCATGCGATTGGGTCAACCTAAGGGCTAATGCTATACATATTGAGGACCCTCTGAGGTTGAATTGATGTTCAGCAGTACATTATCGTTAACGGGTGTATTGATTGGCACTACAATCTATTTTTAGATTTGTCATTCCGAAATCGTGGTGATTTTGTGTAATTATTTTAGCATTTTTTACTATTGCCAGATTTTACTAGATTGACGTCACGTAATGGTCTACACATCGATTTTCTATCAATTATATTGTTAACAGAAAGTGGGAAGGTGGGGGGGGGGAGGGGGGCACATACGTATAAAGATAAGAAAGACCAACACAGGCTTACTGATAAAAGCATTTGCGTCCACTATTCTTCAATATAATTCGACTATTTAGTCATGTTTTTTTTTTAACAACCGAAACATCAAGTTTATTCAGAGACGTAGCGACCCGTCCCGGCGCCCGGGCACAAACTTTTGATTTGCACCCCCCCCCCCCCCCACCTCATGATTTCGATTTGCACCCCCCTCAAGCTTTCAATTTATTTTTCCAACTCATTTTGGAGCCCTCTAACGTCGGCGCCCGGGATTATATGTGTCGTCGTCCCCGCCCCCCACCTCGCTACGCCTCTGAGTCTATTCATAAACACGGAGCCGAACCCACCCCATCTAACAGGTGCAAGGGGTCGGCGTGGTCGAGTCGGTACAGCTCATGGTTGCTAAAACGAAAAGTCTCGAGTTCGAACCCTCGGGCAGAGAACGGATTGAGAACGAAGAAGAAGAGAAAGAAGAAGAAACTGGTGAAGATTTGGGGTGACTTCCATGATCTCAATCTACTGTGGATGCCCGGCAACCTTTAGCGCGCAGCTGGTGCTGACGAGGGTTTTGATAATTGGACCTTGCGGCGGGTCTCGTTATAAAAATGTTTAGAACCATCGTCACGACGCTTCCCACCACAAACATGGCAATAAAAACCAGCACCACGTCATCGATTTCACCACCTGCACCCGGATGTCTCGCTAATTAAACACACTCCCCCGGGCTAAACAAATCTTTTGACAGAGATGTACGGTGTTGACTCCTTCTCTCCCCCTCACTCCCCCAGACAACCCATAACAAAATGTATAGTTTATGATCAGATGTTTAGCTCCACCGTGCATGTGTAATTAGTCCCTATTCGCAGTGGCGTAGCTACCGTAAAGCTAGCGTAAGCAAGGCGTAGGTGCATTGCCTACTCGTCTAGACCCTATGTATATATATATATATATATATATATATATATATATATATATATATATATATATATATATATATATACACACACTACCAGGTCATTCAATACGTAGAACAATACATTGTTTACTTCGACGTAATTAAATTTAAATTAAATTATCGCACGCGCTGAATTGCAGATGCAGCCAGAAATACCATGCTGTGTCAGCTGAATAACTATGTAAAATTACATGAATGTAATAGTAATCATTTATAGTACACTATTGTTCTTAATAATATCAAGACTGCGCTAATTTCCAGAGATCAAAACTGAGGCGTCACCGGTTTTTCTTAGATGTCTTACCATTTTATGTCATTTCCACATTCAGAAGTAAGAACTGTATTGCTTTTATATAAATAAATAAATAAATTAAAAAAAAAATAAATAAATAAATAAATAAATATATATATATATATATGTATGTGTGTGTGTGTGCGTGTGTTGATAAAGTAGTGAATTTCTACTTGGACCGAGTACAAAAAGATCAAGGTTGTATTCTTTCTTTATTCCTCTCATATATTGAAAGAAACGACAAAAGCAAAAGAAATTCCGTATTTTCTAAAAGCTCGAGCGCATGAGCAAGGGCATGGAATAAAATAGGATTTATAACTCTCGAGTGATGGACTGATGACGTCATTGGCTCTGGCCTTGAACTAGCGAGCAATGAAGTTCTAGGTCTCACCGGGTTGATATTGCTAATCGATAGCTTCGGGAGATTGAACAGTTTCTATTTCAGGCTCGGCTGGAGCCCTGAGATACGGAAGTGTTGTGTTTTGAAATGACGCTAATATATGCAGTGTAGCTAACCTACCAGCCCTGGTGCTAACTTTATCATGATGGAAAAGGACCTAAATATATCAGTGTTTTCAGACTTCGGAGGGGGGGTGTTGAAATTTTTTTTGGAGGGGGGGGGGGGAGTGCGCGGACACCTGTTAAAAGTGTATATTTTCTATATAAAATATAAATTCCATTTCGTTCGGTGTAAGGCGGTAGACTCTTGGGGGGGGGGGGGTGGGGGGGGGGGCTCTGTCACACCCCCCCCCCCCCCCCCCCGAAGAGATGTCTGGAAGAAACTCTGAAATATAAGACACTGTGTATAAGGGATCCTTCTGCAAATATACAAACTATTAAAACGCACAATGCTAATGCTTAATTCGGCAACGTAATCCTATTTATTTTAAGAGCTTAATATTTAATTCTTGCCGAGGTAACTTTAAAAAATTAAAAAAATAAACCTCAGCCATCATTACCCAGGTGTGTGTAGAGAGAGGCTGGTATCATTAGCCCAAAATTTCTAGGTTAACAAACTCTCTTTCAACAGCGAATGCAATGAAGGCTTCTGATGTTAAAACCAGAGTTTTTGTGTTCCTGCTCAAGTAATACAAACTGCGTCTGAGATAATCATCTACACAAAAACGGTTCTCATCCTTAGACAAAATACCAGGTCGTTTACCTACGTCAGGAATATAGTGTTTTGCTCAATACAAATAGTATAGGTAAACAAAATATTGATATTACCTGCCATGCGTTTCCAACTTCTTCATACACACAAACACCCACACACATATAAATATATATATATATATATATATATATATAATATATATATATATCTTATTATATATATATATATATATATATATATATATATATATATATATATATATATATATATATATATATATGACAAGGTGTAATTAAATTTTTCGCTTGAATTACGGTCCGCTTCTATAAAAAATCTATTAACATTAAAGTTTTAAACAATTAAAATAAAAGTTCGCCAATCAATATCACTTGACCTTAAGTGCCCCTTCTGGCAATAACTTGAGAACCGCTGATCCTGCAAGTTATGTGAGTAAGCTCCATTATGTCGAGCATGTATGTTTGCCTACCACTCAGCTCCGTGTATTTTTTTTTACCACTGTGTAAGCTAGCAAGTGACGTCACAGACAACAAAAAAATTGCAAGCATTGGTTACTTGTCTAGTGCAGTGGTTCCCAAAATTGGAGGAGCGTCTCCTGGGGAGGCGGGGGCTAACGCTAGAGAAAGCTTGAATTTGAATTATTTTTTTAATGCAAATTCTATTTCATAAATTATATAACTATAAATATGTATTACCGTCTATCATAAAATAAAGTGTTTAATCTCAGGAATACTTCATGCTTTGTGTTGAAATGTTCGAACACAGACGGCTATCTTTTTTTTTTTAGTTTGTCTTGTGTACCCCTTTCATTATTTTTATCATTCATTTTTTTTTATGAATATAAACACGATCATTGTGGGCGTTACATTAAAATTCGATGTGTTACACAGGTAAACGTACAGCAGGATTCCGAGTCGGTATTTATTCTGACTTAGAGCTACTTGTCTAAACTGAAAACCTGTTGAATTAGTTGGAGGCAAAAACCTGAAGAACGGCGTCAAAACGAGGCCAAAAACTGAAGACAGAAAATAAAACTCTTCACTACATCACCTTATGTTTACGTCAGTATTTTTTAATGTGTGTGTGTGGGGGGGGGGGGGGAAAGCGGCAGATGAGAGTATTTTTTAGGTGGGGGGGGCAGAGCTGAGTGGAAGTAGACTAAGTACAGAGAAATCTACGCTTTAAGCATTTCTAAGGACTAGAACCAATGGTTCTCACACTGTTATACAAAAACGATTGATTGTTGTTGTTATACAAAAACGATTGATTGTTGTGTAGAGATAAAAATAATTATCAACTCAGCGATCCATTTTTTTAAAGTACATTTTTACTAATATATAGCGTTTGGTATGGAGCGTAGAACACAACACCACCGGGCCAGGGGATATATATTTAAGATAGATAACAGAGTTAGACAAAGGGAAACTCGCGAGGTCTATTGCCAGGTGAACGACCTACCTGTGGTGGAAGGGAGCACCTGTAGACTGTAATGGACCTTAAGCACACATGTCATCGTGTCATAGTTTTCATTGCTTGAGTCTGTGTGTGTTGAGGGGAGGGGTCTTTAACGGGAGTGTGTGATGTACTTTATTCAGGGTGGGAAGGGGGTGCAGCGGTTTCGAAAGAACAGGTCTACTTGTTGGCCTTAGTTTCGTACTTAGTCTTGGATTCAATCGACAACTTGTCTCAAATAAAGGTGTTGCTTTTTAGACTTACACGAACAATTATTTACATAACGTGCTTAACATACCGTGCAACAAAGACGCACGGCATAACGTAAGCTCAAACAGCATGTGGTAACAGCATCCAACACCTATTCTATGCTGCGGGTTCAATCTCCTACATTGACTTCTACCGTCGTGACTTATGCATACACATTTTTTTTTACAATAGCAAAAGGTCAAAGGCTGCAGCCTAAATAGGAAATGAGGTCAAAAGAGCATAGTTACGTAGGTATGAGCGTGTTGAATTCGCATCAATACAAATAAAAACAACATGTTGCAGTGTTGAGATTTTGAATCAAGCTTGTAATGACTTAGCACACAATCAATGTGTTGCAGATTTGAGTGTTTAAATTCAGTGTGTAATGCCCTAGACACATTACCAATATGTTACACGGATGAGACTTTGAAACCAGAGTGTAATGACCTAGACATAGTATCACTGTGTTGCATATTTGAGGGTTAGAATTCAGTGTGTAATGACCTAGCACCTGTGTAATGACCAAGCACACACTTAATATGTTGCAGATGTCAGTGTAATGACTAAGCACACAATTAATGTGTTACAGATGTGTTTGCATTCAGTGTGTAATGACCTAGCACACGTGTAACGACCTCAACACAGTATCAACGTGTTACAGAACCGAGAGTTTGAAACCTAACGACACACACCAAGAGCTGTACGGACACAGGACAGAGATGGCGACACGTGGTCTAGACGTGTACCTACACGGTACACCACTAAAGCTTGGCTGAATCAAACAGCTGAGCTCCTTATTCAGATTTTTATCTCTTAGATGTTCCCAAATCCACAGCATGTTAGATGTACCAGATTAAACAAAAACCATAGAAAACTGAATTAAATTCCCTACATTTGAGGTATTTGATGAAAGTATATTGGTTCTTCGTCCCTTATTGAAGTTTTGCCGGCAGGTATAGGTAGCCCTTCTTTACCCCGCCCCGCCCCCCCCCCATCCACCCAATCCACTTTATGTCTGAAGATCATAAATGGAGTATCAGAGATACTATTTGTATAGGACCGCTAGTTTTGTCATAGGACCGCTAGTGTTGTTACAGGACCACTAGTTTTGATACAGGACCGCTAGTGTTGTTACATGACCACCATTGGTTCAAAATGAAATCGAAGGATAAAAAAACAGGTATTTTTACATCTCACCCACACCAAAACCCCAATTTTATCTCACTTTAACACAAGCTAAATATGAATACACCAAAAAACTAGGGCGTGTTGCGAGCTATTAAAGAATCCATTACTACAGAGTCATCAAGCTGCAGTGTTAAGTCTCAACACAGGTGTTGTCAAGATTAAAACATTATTTTTTAAGATTAAAACATTATTTTTTAGAAAAGACCCGTTGTACTGAACTTATCTGGTTAGAGAATATTATCTGATCCCCAATTAGTGGTGGGTTGCGAGTGAATATATTAGTTTACTCCCTTATTAACTTGTCACAAAAGTCACTTGGTTAGTCCTTTGCAATATTAGGGAATTGATTAGTATGGTATATAGACATTGAAATTTTAAATCCAAATATTTAAACTCTGGTATCTTTACTGAAATTGATCAATGACTTTGAAATCCGTTCCGTCAGATTCTCTCCCTTGGTACCACGGTATTACTATTAAGGGCAACAACCCGAGTTCTTTAGATAACCTCAGTACAGCCCGCACTTCAAAAACACTAAAAACACAAACAGGGGCAAGTCCGTGAACCGAACTCGACACGAGCAGGACTGGTGATAGGACAAGATAATACCATTTCGGGTTCAAACTTCAAATTTTGACAAGCGAGTCAGCGATAGCCGTTTTCTTTTTTCTTTTTTTTTTTATTTAATCCCACTTTTTTCATAACATTTTAAAAATCCACTTTATAACATTTAAAGGTAGAAAGCAGTTTAAGGACGTTAAGGTAACTTCAGCTTAAGATAAAAAAAAAAAGTACTTTTACATTGAAGTACTGGTAGCACTTGTATCACTTTCAGATCTTTTTAAAACGTTTTAGCGTGCTAGCATTTTACAGGCGATATCAGTATTGAGCGTTAACGTTATGGGTTTATTGAATGGTCGGATCTGCTATGTTCTGCAGCTTTAACCCGTTTTTTTATGTCTTGTTAACACAGAGGTTCTTGTGCAATACTGTAAACAACGCCCTAATAACACCATAAACAAGAAAGAACCAGGAAGCCAAATCCACTGCATTGGTCTCATACACGGCATGCAAGCGAGCTGGTAGAACTTTGGTTGAGAAAGATTCACGTTTGTACAAAAGAACTTTTTTTTGTTTAGCCGTACAGAGTGTTTCTTTCAGCCTTTTTTAGGGGGGGGGGCACTTGAAACTTTGGGAAGGGGAGCGGACTAAATTTTCTGGGGGGTGGGGGGGGGGGGGGGTGTTACAACAAGTATACATTTTCTATATAGATTATATTTAGTTGGAGGGGGCAGACGTGTTTCGGGAGGCGGTCCCGCCCCCCCCCCCCCCCCCCCGAAAAGATGTCTCAAAAACAACGCTGCCCGTACGACAAAAGATGAAAGTCCAATATCGTATCCCCTTCCCCCCCCCCTCACATCCTCAACAGCACCACACCACTGAATCAACAATTTCGTCTAGAACTATATATTTAACTTCAGGGGGTATGTCTACCCTGAACTAGCAAAACAAATTCCACGCCTGATACGGCCCATGCGAGATACAACCTGTCTAAACATAATCTGGACACACCCTGACTAGACATAATCTGGACATCTCTTACCTGAACTACCACAACAAATTCCACGCCTGATACGGCCCATGCGAGACACAACCTGTCTAAACATAATCTGGACACACCTTGACTAAACATAATCTGGACACAACCTGTCTAAACATAATCTGGACATCTCTTACCTGCTGCCTGCAGCACGTCGGCGTCGATGACGTCCCCTTGCATACACAAGATAGCCTCCACCCCAGCCACGCTGTGGAGCAGCTCCCCCCGGGGCACGGCCTGCTCGGCGTCCCACTGCTTGACGTCACAGGCCTTGAGCAGGATGTCCACGCCCTCCTGGGGGATGCGTCTGGTCACGTACACCAGGGGTCGACACGCCTGGCGGCTGGACTTTCGGGTTTGGGCCATCCCGGCAGACGTCGCGTAGCAGTTCATCCTTGCGGGCAGACGACCAGTCCAAAGAGGAATTCACCAGGTGAACTTTGAACCGTAGGAATGTTTTGTGGGTATTTCCTTCAGTCAATTGATAATAACTATCTTTTTACAACAAAACACCGGTTTAAAAATAAACAAATATGACCTAGTTTATAACTATGAAAGACTTGTCAAAATTGGACGAAAATAGCAACAAAGTGTAGCACCTGATAAGTGATGTAACAAAAAAAATGTACACAATTAAAGCTAATAAAATAAGCTTTAAGTCCAAAACGTGCTTTAAAAAAAGTTCTAGAACTTATTTGTCGCTAGAGATGTTTGGCTTTTCCTTTTAATCAAAACTTTAATCAAGGTAAACGAGTTCTTTTCTTTATTGAACACACTTTTCATTTATAGTTTCTTGTTCAGATCAATCTTTGACAAACAGATCACAGAATAAAGTCCTCGAACAGCGAGGGAGAACAACTTTCAGAATGGAGGGCTAAACAGAAGCATGTTGGTCGTCAACGATTCAAATGGTTTTAAACGTTGCTGGTTGTTGTATCTCAATGAAAGCTGATGTAAGGGATCGGTCTAGTGACACAGTTCGTTTGTTGTTCAAATCCGGGTACTTTGGCCTTGGATCCTGTAGGGAAAAAATAGAAGGGTAAGCAGGCGTTAATAAGACATATGTATGTGTGTGTTTATATATATATATATATATATATATATATATATATATATATATATATATATATATATATATATATATATATATATATATATATATATATATATATATATATATATATATATATATATATATATATATATATATATATATATATATATATATATATATATATATATATATATATATATATCACACTAACATAGTAACTTAACATATTTCTGTTGTGATATTTTGTTCTAGTATAGCCTATTTTGTCTTGTATACGGCTATATTTAATATATTTGTTCTATATTTATATGTATGTGTAAATAAAAACTGTTTATAACAGGATACACTTGTGTCTAGCATATAAAAGGTCACAGCGTAAATAAAGTTGAATGAGTAAACTTTTGTTCCACATCCTGTCTGTTAGTGATTCGAACCTTGTGCTCCGGTGTTTATCGATGACTCGGCTGAACGAAACAATTTAGCAGACGGCAAGGACTGTGTTGTTGTTTATATATGAACAGAGTTCATGTTAGGTCATGTCTTCATACTTGAACCAATACATGCAAGAAATACAGTAGGTTTGTTGACCTAACTCTCAATTCATCAGTGTTTCTTTCTGACATTTTTTTCTCCTGAGGGGAGTGGGGGTCACTTAACTTCCGGAGAGGAGTGGGGGGGGGGGGGGGGTCGGACATTGGTTAAATCCCCCCCCCCCTTCCACCAAGAGATGCACGTAAAGAACTGCAGTTTATTGCCTTAAAGTACCTGTCGATCACATGTTAAAATGTTTTATATAATTCTAATGAAACCGTAACGTATAAACTCAAATGTGTAGGTTTGACAAGAGCACAATGAAAAGACAACCGAGAATTACTTTGGCTACCAAGATGAGATAACTCAACCAGGAAGTTAAAAAAAAAAGACAAAGGTGCTGTACGGATACTTGGGGAAATTGTGGGAAGGGTGTTAGTAAAAATGCGGTCACGGAGTTTTGATAAAGATGAGGCAATAATGTCGACATAATGTGACGGGCCGCACCCCCCTCCCCCATTCAACTCCTCCCATCCGAAACTAGAGCCCGACCAAACTCGTCTATTTTAGTTCTGGGTACCACGCGACCAACCATATTTTGACGCCTCCCATCCCTAGCCTATTCATATCCATAACAAAGACTCTCAACTCTAAACTTAATGAGATGGAACCTGATTCAATTTTCAACGGGTAAAAAAAAAAACCACCCCCACAAAAAAATTCTTTAAAATGTATTACATCTTAGACACGGCAAAAAAAATCACACTCTATCCATAGTAGACATGACTATACAACCACTGTCTATGTACAAGATACAGTGTCTGTGTAACAGTCACTAAATCTGTAAATACAAATACCTAGTCCATGTAATATACACCTGGTCTATCGTGTCTATTTAACAGTCACCAGGTCTATGTAATAATCATCATGTCTATGTCACAGCCCACCTGTCTATGTATTAACCGTCACCTGTCTATGTAACAGTCCACCTGTCTATGTAACAGTCCACCTGTTTATGTAACTCACGTGTCTATGTAACAGTCATCCTTTCTATATAATAGTCGACCTGTTCATGTAACAGTCACCTGTCTATGTAACAGTCACCTGTCTATGTAACAGTCACCTGTCTATGTAACAGTCACCTGTCTATGTAACAGTCACCTGTCTATGTAACAGTCACCTGTCTATGTAACAGTCACCTGTCTATGTAACAGTCACCTGTCTATGTAACAGTCACCTGCCTATATAACAGTCATCCTTTCTATATAATAGTCCACCTGCTTATGTAACAGTCACCTGTCTATGTAACAGTCACCTGCCTATGTCACAGTCCACCTGCCAATGTAACAGTCACCTGTCTATGTAACAGTCACCTGCCTATGTCACAGTCCACCTGCCAATGTAACAGTCACCTGTCTATGTAACAGTCACCTGCCTATGTCACAGTCCACCTGCCAATGTAACAGTCACCTGTCTATGTAACAGTCACCTGTCTATGTAACAGTCACCTGCCTATGTCACAGTCCACCTGTTTATGTAAGAGTCATCATGTCTATGTAACAAAATCCTCTCTAAAAGTTCAGATTTCTTATGAAGTCACAGTTCAGTTACGTCTTCCCAATCTGCCTTTATAAAATGTGATACATTCCTAGATATAAACGTGACAACGCCTCCACAACCAGTCTAAACAAAGACAGCATTCGACTGTGTACCTTTTAGTGTGTACGCCTCGACGACTGTTTATTATGTGTGATTGGCGGTGTCAACTTAAAAAAAACACTCCTTTTTTTTTTCGCGTGTTGCTCCGTTCACGAGGAGGGGAGAGTGTGGCGCGCTATCGTGTTGTGTACTTTTTAAATGTATGCACAAAAGAAATGTTACATGGTAGCTATTGATTTGAGTGTGACAAAGACAGTTGCACGGACGATGTGTAAACCGGAATAAATTATGACACAGCAATGCTGTTGAAGGTTGCTCTTATCTAAAACAGGTAGCTAGCTCACTTTAGTCAGGTCAAATGGTAAGTCGAGTCCATGATCTAGTTGAATTCAAGTGGGTCATTCTAACTTTAATGTCTTAGTCTTTGAGATAAAGATTGTCAACACATTCGACAAGACAGATTACGGGCAAAAATTATCATAGTACACAGGCTTAAGCCTACACTACCTCTTGTTAAAAGTTGGGTTTATGGTTAGATTAGGGTTATTATTTTATTATTATTATATCTCAAATAAATCTCCTGGATATATATATATATATATATATATATATATATATAGTTACACAAATATATACTTTTAAAACCATCAACAACAGATTATTGCATAAAACGTAACATAAACCATAAAATTACAAATAGTACACATGACTACACGAAAATGGTATAAAGCAGGGGTCGGCAACCTGCGGCTCGCGAGCCGTATGCGGCTCTTTTGATATCAAGATGCGGCTCTCCAGGTCCTTGAACAAATACTAATAATCTTAATAAAAATATAAAATATTTAAAATAAAAAAAATGTTAGTGGCTCTTTAAAACCAGGGAAATTTTGAAAATTGTAACTTTTGGCTCTTCCACTTCAAAAGGTTGCCGACCCCTGGTATAAAGGATAAGGATACGCCTAATCAGCAGCAGAGGGGGCCTACAGTTTACCCATTTATTACGTAATGCTTTAAAAATAGCATACGTGTTTCAAGTCGTTACACTTCTATTTTGCCAAGTCATGAGAAAGCATTATTACTGTTTTATTTTGTAAGAAAACCTACAATCTCTTCTGCGTCGCGTGATGTCATGTAGGTCAGCGACGCTATTACAATGCTGCAGTCAACCACATGTTTTGATGACGTCTACTCAAGGACACGGGGTAGTGAAGGTATCGATTCTGTTGGTTGGCGCTTAACTCGGTCAGCGGGGTCACACATCTCTTTGTCGCCATGACCTCTCTCGTACAAGTGTTTCCAAGCCCCGAAAACCGTCAACTCAGACAATCATTATCGTTTAGGCTTAGCGTGATTATTTTTTAGGGGTGGTGGAAAAGAAAACAAGTTTTTTTTTCTTTATTTGAAGGTGGAATGGGTCTTGGCATAGGTCCACTTCCGATGTCCAATATCGTTAAATAATTTAATATCGCACACTAACCCTGAACAGAGTTTCTTTCATGCATTCTATGTGACCCCCCCCCCCCCCCACTCTCTCCCCGGAAAAAAATATCTATTTAAAAAAACACTAACCGTGAACCTAACTACAAGCCCAATCCCATATTCATCGCAATGAACAATTAATAAACCTTTTAGTAAACTTAATGCCAACGAGATACATCTAAGCAAACTATAACTAACCGCCATCATTAAAATAAAGTGTGGGCTAAAACCTCAGACTATTTCTATTTATATGACCTATTAATACTGTTACTGTTAACACAAAAAATGATAGCTCGACTATTTGATAAACAATAACGCTCTACACGTCAATCTTCCTCCGCCTAGCCTTGAACGTGTGTACACGTCACATAACAATAGCGTGTAGTAAAGCGTGTGACATGAGCAGTCTAGACAAGACAGCACGGATCTTTCAATGCGGTATTCAGCGTGTTTATGCGGTTGTAGGTTTGCGGTAATCTTCGGTCAACACGACCTCGGCTGGCTCGAGATTTTTTGTATTTGCTTAGCACATCCATGATAATAGATTATTAATTTACATCAGGTAGACACTACCCGGCATTCGAATGTATATTGTGAATTGGTGACTTAGTCCTATCTCACTATATGGTTAGTTTAGGTCTTTGGTTTGGTCTTGTCCAGATAAGCCCCACCACTATGGCAAAAAGTGCATGCGCGAAAAGTTTTAAGCCCGGCCAGAGTTTCTTCCAAGCCCCCCCCCCCCCCCCCACAAAAAATATTGTCGTCCGTCCGTCCCCCCCCCCCCCCGTCCCCCCCCCCGAAAATTTCAAGTGCACCCCCGGAGAAAAAAAGTCTGGAAGAAACACTGAGCCCGGACACATTTTTGCCAGCCTAATGCACGAGCGCAACATTGTTGAGGGTTAGGGTTAAAGGTACCGAAATACAGACCTTTTCACGCAAATCATTAATGGCGTCCGAATTTCATCCTCGTCAATAAAATATAAAGTTATAACTTTTGATAATTTTCATATACTCTTTAAACTCTTTTTTTTTTTTTTTTTTGTAGCTGTAAGCGGGGGTTAATTTTTTTGTCTGGGCTCATCTGGACGAGATCCCACAAGGTGTGTTGTACGATTTATGATTAGCTTTTTACTGTTATACCATGCGGTATTATCTTGAAATCAAACGAAATTCTTTGTTGTTTTTATTTTAGAACAATACAACATTTTTTTGTTCTGCTGTCGGGGTCAGAGGTAGGATTAGGGTCAAGGCCAGGCAAGCGGTGCTAGAAATACGATATCACCTGCCGGGGTGTGTTAAAGTAACTTTCGACAAGTGGGGGGGGGGGGGGGGGGGGGATTAACCCAAAGGTTGCCAGTTTTTTAAGAGTAAATTTGTAAAATATATTTTGATATTGGCAGTAGTGTTCATTTATTTAGTTTTGATACTCTGTAAATGCAAAAACCCAGGCCTGCACTAATAACAAATGTTACATGCATTATTTTTTACTTTAATATTGGTATAACAAGTTCTTATACTCGATGAAAAAAAAACCTCTTTAATATTATTCTAAGGCCATAAGACTCATATTTTACACCACCAAAACTAGAGAGCTTGAATGTCCTCTCTTCTTCCCAATGTCAGTGAAATTTATTACACAACTCAAAACGATTTCTCAACTGCTATTCAAGTTTTCACCCCATAAAACATGTTCATGTGGTTCCACTATGTCACAAAACGTTTTTACAACGTCGTAAATCAACATTCAAATATGAGATATTTATTATAAGATATAAGATAGGATTTAGACAGGATTAAAGTTTTAGAAATTTTTAAGCGACTCTGGTTGTTACAATAATCTTCCAGACCGACCGGAGAAAAAAAAAAGTCTGGAAGAAACACTGACTAATGCGTAGCTTGTAGTTTTATTGATCGTTATACTTTTAAAATTATTTACCCCGCCCCCCCCCCCCCCCCCCACCCCCTCCCACCCCCTTTTTAAAAAATAAAAAAATTACTTAATTTGGTCAATAATTGACACATTGCGAAACAACTGCTAAATCTCAGTTAAAAAACTCATATCTCAAAAATGCAAGTATTACGTCACTTTCTGAATAGCCCTACATACTAAAATAGAAGCTCTGTGGATGCTTTAAAAAGCAGCAAACTCAACTCCACTTTCAAATGAGAAAAGCGGAACACGCATAGGAAATGAATACTTATCCGTACGGTTGGGCCAGGCAGGGGGGCGCTGCTTGATTTCATGTTTATCTATGTAAACAAAAATGTAATTTTATGCTACGGCGCAAGACGAAACAAAGCCTGCAGGCCCTATGTTTAGAAGTTAAAGACTAACTGCAAAATAATGAACGCTTCTTACTTATGGACGGCGTGCATCATACAACGCGATACGTGAGGTCGTTGCTCATCTGTGCAGTTTAACCACAAAATGCAAACACGAGCTGGAACAACTTTGAACCTAAAGGCCGTGACCTCGCCGCTCGGCGCTCGCTACGAAATTGAGGCCAGGGTCAAGGTTGTTTTGTGGAGAATGTTAGACTTTGGTCAGCTCATGTTTGTATTTTGCGGGATTGGGTCAATGCAATACGGCGTTTCACAGATCTAATTATAATGTAGAGTTAAGTAATTGTTAATAGGCTGTGCACTTTTTAATAAATTGTATTACATTCAATGACGGCATAAATAAAAGAGTTGTTACACTTTACCTCAAAGAATAAATCGGTTTTGACTACTTCTGATTTTAATATAATCTCTATAATGTAAAGGCTTCTATATCTATAATCAATACATTTTTTAAACGACAAGACAATAGTTAATTTTCAAAAGCTATGTGTGTCGATGTTTCCTTTTTATTAATTAGAGCGTTAGATTATTTAAAACCAAAAGCACGTTAAATACGCCAATGAAATATCTTAGTAACACATAGACCTAGTCATCGCGATGTTTTGTTTGTTTATTACTCGTGTGTTAATGATCTGATAGCTTGTTAATGTGAAACAGCGGCATTCAAGAAAATGTTATGGTCTGATACAGCATAGCTACGGATTTCCCCCCCCCCCCCCTTCCACACCACCACCGCCATGGGAAGATGAAGTGACGATATAAACAGTTGTCCCCACCTATTCCCATATTTACAATGTAGCAAGAATTTTAATTTTAAAAAGTTGAAGTATGCAAAAAAAAATTCAATTATATTTCTATCAATAAAAACACAGAGTACACTAATTACTGATTACCTAACATTTGAAAGTAAAATGGTTTTTAAAACATTGCCATATCAGTAGCTTTTTTTTTTAATCAATGAAATTTTATGTTGACCAAAACGCACTTGAGAAACACCGTGTGTGTGTATATTGGGTCATTTATAATTAAAACCACTGTAGAGCGTTACAATTTTGACACAGTAATCTAGTTAACCTTTCTATGTAACAGTGGCGTATGTAAAATAAAATATAGCCTACACATAAGCTTGCTGTAGTCACCATATACGTGTGTACAAGTGGTTCACCTGGAATGGTCTAGATGCTAGTCTTCAATCAACAAATGATTTTTTATCTAGATATCTTAATGGGTTTGGGTCTCATGTATTTAGGGCTACTAAACGAAAATGTGTATTGTACATGTAAACTTTTCATGAAGTCTGGCCAGCCAGAGCCGGATTTAGACTTACATATCTTACGATTATATTTCAGTGTCAATTCTTCGCATTTTGTAAAAATATTTTTGCCGACAAAAACGTGTGTTTATATATAACTTTAGTGGACAGAGATCTCGGCCTTTACCAAGGTTTAACAAAAGGAAAAATGTATGTTAAAGATTGAATTTGCAACAAAATGACCACCACATGATTCTCTATAACTGTTAAGGGCCCCCAAGTAAGCGGGGGGGGGGGGGAGGGGGAGCTATACTTTGTTTAGCTTATACGTAAATCCGGCACAGTGATCAACTATTGGACATAAAGATACTGTCGTGTGATCTGTTAGCTTTTGTTGAACTAATAACAATTTGCACTAGTCTACGTGAATGAGAAATGAGAATTGTAAGGGTGCAATGGATAGGCCTACCTTAGAATGCTAATTTTATACCCAACCTACTAAAATCTATATACAATATGTATTTTTTAAAGTATAAACGGCATCTGTGTTATATTTTATTTTATCTAGATCTATTTTATCTAGATGCATTTGTCTGTTTGTCGTTAAAAGTACGCCCCTATGAGTTAAAAAAAGCATATTGCTGTTTTTGGTTAGTTTATATCAAAGGACAATTTCCTTTAAGAAATTATGTAATTATCCAGCATCAATTGTTATTCTCGGTTGCTTATATTAGTTTGTCATTGTATGGTCTGGTACAGGCTATCGGCCAATTCCATTACACATTTACCTATGCATTTTAAGCAAACATGAACTAAATGGCAAAATGCTAGGTAGGAAGAGAAAAGTACTGCATTAGACCACACCTACCTTAGTGTAGAGTATTCTTGAGATGTAACGTAAACAACATCAATGTCTGGATCATATATTAGAAAACTCAAAGCTATATTGACTAAATAGCTAGACGAGTCCTTCTGTTACAGGACAGTGTCCGTCTGGCTATCGTAGTCACTATTATAATAGTCTTACACGTAGCACACTATATTTACATTGCACTAGTTCTTCATTACGGCTTTACATTCAACATTGTCACTCTTCTAAGTACGAAATAGATTCTTCTTGTTGTTACGCATTTTTATCATAATACGCATTTAGAAAAAGAAATATTTTTATATATTTAAACTATTATATTCACCTTACCTTATGCGTTTCAAAGGCTTTAGTACATTTTGTGAACAATGAAATACGTCGATGTGCACCTGTTCACACACGGCTTTCAAACTTCAGCGTGCGACGTTTCACTATAAATTTTTGTATAAAAGGAAAAAAATACAAATCTAACTACTAATACTAATACATACGGGTTGCATTGGCTTGTTTACGAGCGTCAAATGGAAAAGTCTGAAAATTTAAGACTAGGTGCAATCTAATGCGTATCACTCACGTATGCAATCCAAGTTTAAGCAGGAAAATATTGCTAGATATACAAGTACGGTGATCCGATTGAGAGACTAACAGCTGAGTTAGCCGGGGGAAACAGCATGGTCGAACAAGGGTTATTTTTAGTTGTTTTTCCGAGCTCGAGCTTACCGATTGGTTGAAACTGGGGGAGTGACCGATTTCATGGAAACTATTGGCTGGCGTCTGGGCGAATTCTAGGCCTGCAGAGCTGTAAACAAACAGTTTCAAATAAAGGGGGACCACTCCGCAATGCATTTTTAATAATCAGAATTTTGAAACCGAAACATTTGTACTTAGTACCCTCTTATATATTAGTAGGATAATTAAAAATTGTATTCAATTAGATCCATTGTAAATTACGATCAGCAAAGCGGGGCATGACATGAGATCCACACACTGTGGCAAAACAAACACTACACACACACCGTTGTCGCATGAAGATAAGAATTGGATATAAATAAAAGTTGTGAATCTAGAATCATTTTGTTCTAAATATTTAGTCTACTCCACGACTTATTATTACTTAGGGGCCTATTATTACTTTCAAGCTGATACTAGCGCTATATTGTTTAACATGTTTAGTATAAGTGTGTTTTATGAGCAACACCGAGAACCTAAAGGTCACACATCATAAAACCGGTGTAGTAATGTAGACTAGACCAACAGGCTCCTTGCTTGAACCCATCGTCAAGGCCGGGATGGCTTTAGTCACGTCCACCCAGCGGGGCTTTCCATAAACATGTGTGGTGTGGACACACTAGAGCGCACCTGTCGGGTTGACGTGGTTAGTTAAAATACGATATGCTGTTTGTCGTTGAGGTGTTATTGTTTGTTGTTGTTATTGGGTTTTTTTTTACAAATTAAGTCCCAAAGAAGTCTATGAGTATGAAAGATAAATTAAACAGCCAACTTGTACATTTATTTGATCAACCTATTATGTTGTTAACTAAACAAAAACAATGTTCGTTAGACGGAGGCCGGTGAAACAAGATATAGAGAGTTTTTTGGTTGCTGTTTATTAATTTTTGTGTGTGCGGCACTTCATTGTTGGTCAACATTTTAATAACTTGGTAGAATCCAATCGTCAAGAATGATACTGATAAGGGTGCGGTATGCAAACAAATTTCATAATAGTTCTTAAAGCATAACTGATTGTAAACATGACATGTTTGTATTTCTTGTTGATCGTGAAAAACAGTTGTAGTAAGAGTCACGATTCGATACCATGTAGCCTTATCGCTAGCAATATTAAATTTCTGAGCTTAGATATTGAAAAAAATTAAAATCTACGTAAGAATGAACTTTATTAATATAAAATTATTAAAAAATAAAGTGTAAATACTGTAGATATAATGCTTGTTCGTGAATTTGATTGCACATAAATCCGGATGTATATTTATATATTTTATTTTTTTAGTTTCTACTACACTAGCTATATGCCTACCCCATAACACAGCTGTTCCCTCGGAGCGCCTACCTTTTTCATATCCTTGTACACAGCCTACTGCTCTATCCGGTATCCGCCACTACAAAACGTTTACCATAGATTCAGCTATGCCCTGCAGGTCAAATTTCTACATCCAGGATGTACTATTTAAAGTTACAAAAACCACTTCCTGGTTCACTAATCCAGACGTGTAGGTACCATACACCTGCTCACAATCTGCTTAAAGCTGCTTAAGTGTGAGATTAGTGTCTGGATTACACAAGCAGAAAGCAGATGAGAATATGTCATGTTTATTTTATGTAACTAATGTATAGAGATATTGATAGTTTTATCTTCCAGCTATGCATATCAACTGTAGACATAGCTAGTCTCATATCCATTTAACTGCAAGAATTAAGGCGACCTTCTTTACTAAACAAAATAAAGCAGAAGCTATTTTTTATAAATTGAATTAGATTTTACATTTTGTTCTACACTATGGACAGTGGTACACAATGTTACTAATAGTCATGTTAAAACTTCAAGTTCAATGTAATCATAATGGTAAGAATTCAACCCTAACTGCCAACCATGAATGTCTAATAAATACTTAATTTTTTTCCTTTTTTTTTTGTCTGTGAAATAACAGTTTATAAAGCAATCATTTTATATTTGCTTTAAAATATTTCAAACATAATTGCTTGAAAAGAGTCAAAGCTGCAACATAATTTTCTGAAGATCACTAGATTTCAGTACATTTTATTCAGAAGCTGTGCTATCAAGCACCATAGAAGACATGCATATACATATTTAAGGATAGGGTTGATCTACACAGGGTTAACATTGCTACTTGAAACATCTTAAAATAACTTATCACCCATTGACATAGTGCACAAATTATAAAAAGTATTTAATGCATGACATCCAAAGAATTGTATTACAAATGTTAAAAATTTAAAAATTCATTTCTAAGTGGTTAAAAATTAACTTCTCTAATACAAAACTATATTGGTGGAATAAAAATATTAAAACAAACATGTCTAAATATGCTTGAACAACAAAAGCTAAGAATAATTTTGTTCCATTTTGTTAACTATGAAACTGATATATATGACATACAGTGACCTTACCAAAGTACTTACTTAGTATTTAATTAAAATTTTAAGGACTTTTTCTGTGCAATGACTGATACCATTATCAAATGTGGAGCTATGAAGCTTATCAAATTTAATGGAAAAAATATTGTTACTAAAAGTAAATCAGAACACTAAGTAACAAACCAAAGCTTATCTAAATGTAATTTCCAGGTAAAATGTACATAGTGGATACATAAAAAAAAAAACCCACTCATAAGAAAGATAATTTATAATCAGATCAAACTAAAGTTAATCTAAACATAATTTCCAGGTACAATGTACACAGTAAATTAACCACACATAAAGAAAGATCATTTATAATCAAAGCTTGGGTTCATGCATGATTCAGTGACAACTTTGTGGCAGGAAATACTACTAAATCACCAATACAAGCAATAGAAACAAAAGGAAGTGAAGAGAATGTAAAAAATATAATACTTCTGTTTAAAATTTTTGTACTGCATAATTACACCACACACATAAAAATTACCCTTTGAGATAGGAGATACTATTTCTAAGATATCTGAAACTAATATACATGTAATCAATATTTTGTGCTTCACATTTTTAAAAATTTTTATTAGTTTGATAAAATATTTTGAGTTGTCATGATTTTAGTTTTTAACTTTGGTTGCATTGAGCCTTTGTTTAAAACTTAATTTACAGTAAAAATCAACAGAGAATGCAAAAAGAAATGTATCACAAATTTTCATACAAACATGCTATATAAATGTAAAAACAGGTACTCAATAAACATAAAAGCTACATTATAAAATTCAATTTTCAAAAGTAAAGTTCAGCGAGTATTCAGGTTTAGAAACTGGGATAAGTAGTAACATTTATGCAAGTCAAATCAAGTAAAACAACAAGTTTCAGATCTAGAAAAAGAAACTTAAATTGATCATTAGAATTTAGATGGTGAAGTATTATAACATTTAGACAAACCAAATGTTCATTTTAAAACAGATATCACTGTACACATTTGTTCAACTTTTTTGTTAAATTTGCTCACTGTGATCAGTAATATGAATAATTTTTGAGTTATTTAAAATTTTGTTCTTATAAAACAAAGGGAGATAATATAGACGTTATTTTGTCAATTTACTCAGGCTTTAGTTGTTAAGTAAATATGGTCATTCTGTTGTTATTCATAACACCAAGAATTTGATGATATATTTAGGAATAAAATACAAAGTTTCTTGTAAATAGATTGTAGCTAGGGGTAAATAAAATAAATGTTCAATTCTTTTATTGGGAATGTGAATGCAACTTCCTAAAATTCCTTATATTTTAAAAATAAGGGGAAAAAAAGTTTTAACATGTCAGAAGCATAAAAAACAAATGAAATAATTATCAACTGAAGTGTTTAAATTTTAAAGCAGCAACCAGTAAAGCAAATTAGTGAAAACTAACTTCAAAAGTGTAACAGTACAATCTTAAAAACTACAACAATATGCTTCTGTCTACTTTATTTTTTATGACAATTTTCAATACAGTGATGGAATTTTAAAGTGCACAACATATTCAAAGTATTCAATAAATATATCACGACACAAAATTGATACAATATATGTGATATTGATGTTAGACAATCTGCATCAACAGAGAAAAAAAAATGTTATGCCCAATTTCTTTATAAACCATAGAAAATATTTAATCTTAGATTTTTATCAATTAATGATATGTAATAAATAATTAAATGATAGCTATATTAAATAGAATAAATTCTTCTGATACAAATTAAGCTGAAGTGCTTAAAAGTATGTTAACAAAACATTTGCTGTTTGAAATAAAAGGGCTAATGTGGAAATATGTAATTATTTTTACTAACACTATCAGAGTGGATTAATCTTATTACTTAAATATATTAATAAACAATTATAAGCTATTGGATGGAAATGTTACATTAAGCAGGGGTTTCTTTCTTAGTTAACGGTAACGATTCCCTCTGGAGTTTGGTTGGAAATAGCAGCAATACAGTTGCGGGCAGCAATTTCAGCCATGGCATTACGTGAGTCCCATGTGTTACTGCCCATGTGAGGCAAGATGACACAGTTAGGCATACTAACCAGTGGGTGAGACTTGGGCAGAGGTTCTGGCTCAGTCACATCCAAACCTGCAGCTGTAATGTCTCCATTCCTTAAAGCTTCAGTAAGTGCATCATGGTCAATCACACCACCACGACCAGTGTTTATAAGGATTGCAGTTTTTTTCATCTTTTTGAAAACACTGGCATTAAACATGTGCCTGGTCTGAAAAATAAAATAGAATTCCTCCATGTCCAATTATCTTTATAAATGTTCTTCATATACATTAAACAAAATTACTTTTCACAGCCAATCTCTCATAATTGTTTTAATGACAAATGTGCCTTTTGCTTTTGTAGTTAACAAAACCCATAACTACTGCTGCATCTGTTATCAATAAACAAAAAATATTACCTGTGGTGTTAAATTACAGCATACACAAATGAAGTCACACTTTTCAACAAGTCCCTCAAAATTAATGAACTCTGCATCAATATCTTTAGCATAGCTAACCTGCAATAAAATTTGTTAAACATTTAAATCTTAAAACAGAAATGCCTGAATCTGTATTTGAAAACCCTGCGTTTATTTTCTAAGAATTAAATAATCTAAATGAATAGACCCCCTAATGAAAATATTTTTTAGCTGTACATAGAACAAATATAAGTGGAGAATCCAAATGTTGGTGTTTATTTCCAGGAAAAATAAATTAGTTTAGTTAGTTAGTAATGTTAATATCAAAATATTGAAGTGCCTCTCTCATAGTTTAAGTAGTTTTTTTTAAGCAATAACTAGATAATTTCTTATGAATAATAGACTGAGTTTGGTTGACATTTATTTGTAATAAGTAGACTAAAAAAAACTACATATTTAGTACAATGGTTAAATTTAAAAAGAGAAAAAATAAAAAAGAGGGGAACTATTAGTGCTCTACCTAGTAGTACTGTTTTTTTTTTTGTTAAGATTGAGAATAAACAAAATTAATCCAAGAATGGAAGATTTTTCCAATACAATTATTGAAATAATTTTCAAAAAAATTATAGGAGAAAAAAAAACAACAAATAGAGATTATAACAGCAAATGCATAAAAGAAGACTGAGCCCAATTGCTTTACACTTAAAATAAACCAAATTTTCCTATTCAGAAAAGAGGTTAAATTATGACTCTTCAGTTCTCAACTTTGCCTTACCTCTTGTACATCAGTGTAGTAAATTTTGGAAAATCCGAAAGGTTTTAGTCTACGGCCCACATTGAAACCAATTCTTCCAAGACCATAAATGCCAAGGATTCTTCCAGTGAGTTCAGTACCACACAGCCACATAGGTTTCCAGGGTCCCCACTCTCCTTTCTTAACAGCTTCTACACCTAAAAGTCAATATTTACTTTAATTATGTTTTCACCTTCTAAAACTGGAAGTGCAGAAAACTATCTTAGATAAGTGGGCAATCGTAGTATAGTGAAAAATAATTTCAAAATGCAGTTAAATAATTAAATCCCATATTTATATTTATTGCATACTAATATATAGTATAGAATTAACTAATATAATTAAAAAATTAATGTTATCTAAGTTTTGACGTACCTTCAGCTAACCTTCTGGCTGTCAGAAGGAGAAGCGATGCAGTCAGTTCAGCAACACTGTCTGTTGAGACACCAGGTGTATTGGCTACCTGTTATTTTTATAAGTAAACCAAAAGTAATTTGATTGTGAAATCTTTTAATACCAGTTAAATAAATAGGATATACATTGGAGTGGAGGGAGTAAATATTGATTATAACATTTACACCATTTGTGAATTACCTCTAATTTGTTTCCAGAAGTAAAACACTTTTTGTTATTCTATTTTACACTTATTGTACCAAATTGTTTTACTAAGCTGTTAATTTAAAGCAAAGTTAATTATACTTTAGAAAAATGTTTACCTTATGTAAAATGTAATGATTACTTAACAAATAAATATAAGCAAACAGTTCTTAATGTTAAAAATATTCTTAATAACCTCTAAACAAACCCTAAATGATATATTCCCAATGATAAATTAAGTTGAAAGCAAGCACATTGGTTACCAAATTAATATAAACACAAATTTTTAGCATGGTTTCAAACAATGTTATGTAAATAGCTAATGAAGTTGTTCTTGGGATTTTTTTATTCAAGTTACAAAAACATTTAATTAATCTGCTTTTCTTACCAAAATATTTCTTTTAGCACATTCTTGGATATCTATGTGCTCATAGCCAACTGACATAGTTGCCACAATCTTCAGCTGTGGACCTGTTCAAATAGAAATATCAGAGCTATGAAAACAAATATCTTACACGGTATCCTCAAACTGACTACTAACAATATAGTGCCAGACAGGTGATTTAACAATATGGTGCCCATGACAACAAAAGCTTACCTGTTTATTGGGGCATTAGTATACATCAGGAGCATAAATTATTGTGGGAGTTTAATAAAACTTAGTAAATGTTGGAGTTATGTGAAAACAGCTTATCATGGATATTAATTTAATAATAATAACATCAAACTCATGGGAATTAGCTTAGGTGTAATGTGATAAATATTAAAATTGTTTTTTTAACTCAATAATAAATTATGCTTAGCCATCATTGTAGTTATTTAATTCAGTAGCCTAAAGTCCAAGTAAGATTACATTTTTCATTCAGCAGGGTATGTAATTGAAATTTAACAATATCTTCCATTTATTTTACCCTCTTTGTATAAATTGTAGTGAAAATGTACAAGAATATAAAATAGTATAAAATTCTTGGAAATGAACATCACAAAGTTGACGAGAAACCTCCCATAATATTGTTGCCATGGATAAAAATTGTGCTTTTTTAGATTTAGTCATCAAAGCGGAGGTAAAAATTAATTTAAAAAATAAAAAATTTTGGCCTAAAATAATTCAGAAATTTAGGCCTAATATTTAAAAATATTTAGAATATAAATAATTGGTCTTTTGAATAATTTTGAGACTATTCTTGGTTGGGTCCATTGGGAAGCTAAATGAAATGTTATTTAGGCCAAAAAATATTATAAATATTAAAGTACTGGCCCTAATTGGTCTAAGACTAAGAGTTAGGCCTAACTAGTTATAGACAGATATATTTAATTATATTCTAACTAGATCTAGATCTATAGACTATAGGCCCTAGGCTTATATAAAAATATATAGAATAATTATCGTCTTTAATAATATTTAATATTCTTTAGTTTTAGAGTTTGGATAAGTTTAAAGTTGAAGTTCACAAGAGGAGTGGTGGGGTTAGGCCCAGTGATTAGTAGGCTACAATGGACGGAACGGGGCGAGGTTAAAATTAATGTAGACTAGGCCCCTATGTGAGTCAAATAAGAAATGGTTGTTCCACTCATACAAAACAAGGTTAATTGACTGGGGGAAAATGTACACCGGTAGGCCCTAGATCCCTAGACCAATGTGCCCTAGACTGGCAAAGAACTGGTCTGAAACCAACCGACCTTGGCATTGCTGTCTGCTAGGTACAGCAAGGTTAACTACGTTTAAGTTATTTATGTGTGTAAAAAGTTCAAGATATGTATAATGAAAACTTAAATTTGTCATTTATACATAAAATCACGATAGAAACAGACATAATATTATGATGATCACATTAATGTCATGTTTTAATTTAATAGGAAACCAAGCATACAGGCTATTTTTCTAACAAGGGTCAAGGTCGGAAATGCTGCAATATTTTAAATAAAACTACTGATTTGATTTAGACTAGTAAATAGATATATAAACAAGAAATATAATGAAGTGTTACATTTACATATATATCTAAATAGAGATCTAGCAATAGATCAAAATACAACTTACCAGCAGCATCCAAAACCTCCGCGTCAATTTGATCAGTTAACATACAGAGCAGCGCATCGTAACGCCTGTCTCTCACAGCTTGAACAAGAACATCGTGAGGTATAGCTTCATCGCTCTCGTAGCTAACTATTTCAAAGCCTTCCGCTAGTTTTGCAAGACCAGGCTGTGGAATTCTGCGGGTTACGTAAACCGTTTTAGACATGTTTGATACCCTTGATACTTAACTTGATTTAAGTTCCCTTTAATACGGAATCTAGATCTAGTAACTACCGGCTTGTCGCAAGGCCCAATGTTATGAATTCTTTCTATTGGCTACGTAATCGTTTCCGGGTTAAAATGCAAATGATTCATTGGTTAGGCCAAGTAAATGTTCTTTTTCTGTGGGCTAGGTCCTTATCAATATCATTATCATTTATCAAACGCACGTGTGTAAAACTAAAACTAAAATGTTTTTCTTTTGATTCCAATAAAATACTTAAAGTAAGATCAAAATATAGACGAGATCCAGTCTAGTTATGACTTTATCATGAAGTAAATGAACGTCTACGATTCTGGACTACCAATCAAAATTTATCAGAACTAGCTTTATAAATACTAGGCTAAACTGAAATTTTGTTCTACCATTTCATCATGCACCCATCCCTTCTTAATCATTTGGTTTTCATGGGTTCCCAGACTTTTTCGAGTGGTGGCCCCATTTTTTAAAGTAAGTGACCCGCGACCCCCATAGAATTAAAAAAAAAGTCGAAATTAGAAAGGAAATGAATACGATTTTCTAACATAATTTTAATTAAAATTATTTTAATTCAACGGGTGAAACAGCACGCAATTCACTAACAACAACATTCGCGGTTGAGTTTTTGTTAACGCCAATCTCATGTCATTCTCCACATTTAATATACCTTATTGTTATGTTTTTAATGGGAGAAGTGTTGAAAATCCACTCTCGCAAAGTTATGTAGACCAAAGGAACTCAAACTCGAAAGGCAATCAATGTCACGTTTGGGTGTGAACAGTGTTTCTTCCAGACTTTATTCTCCGGGGGGGGGGGGGGGGCACTTGAAATTTTCGGGGGGGGGGGGGGGTGGACACTGTTAAAAGTATAATTTCTATATTAATTTCATTTCGTCGGGGGGGGGGGGGGCGGAAGAGATGCCTGGAAGAAACTCTGGGTATGAATGGTGCATACTACACCAAAATTGTATGATCCGGTTTTCATTAAATATCCTACGTGCCACAGAATCATTCCGCAAATGCAATAATTCATCTTGTAATTTATTGGGAATGCTGGCAACATCAAGGAAAGCAGAAAATGGGTTACGTGTCTATGCAGTTTCTTCTTCTTTCTACTCGGGGAATAAAGCCGCAGTTGGTTTTCAAGAGATTCAAGATACACAGAAATCTCCTTTTTCAATTTTTTAATCTCACAATCAGATACATCTACCACACTGCAGAATTTCTATAAAAAATGGCAATATTTCCAAGATTTATTTTTCTTTGTTTATTTTGCAGCTTTGATAAAAAATGCCCCGAGATTATGATGAAAAGAGATAATCTTCTATATATAAAATTCTCTTCTGGGAGCCGCTAGAAAACAAGCTGCAAACGCGACTAGAAAACAAGCTGTAAACGCGCTCCCTACCTCCCCACCCCTACATGGTTTTAGTGAGCTGTGTTCACTCTAAATGTTTACAAGCAGGGCCAACGATTTTAAACGTAGGGGGGGGGGGGGGTTATGGTCCTTAACGAGCTACTTATAGTGTTTTAAAGAAATATTTTCAGTGGCAGCGTTGGTACTGTCGATTTCACAAATTTTGAATTACTGAAAAGTAGAAAAAAACAACAACTAAATAGCGGCGTATGTTATGCCGCGGGCCGGCTCGTATTAGTTTATTTTCCCTGAAGGTTCAGGTTTAAGCCTATTTTCCTCTTCAAATATATCTGCTGGGTATGCTACTCTCTCCAACTACTCTTTGTCGTTAAAGTATATCAAAAAGGTCTTATTTACCATGCACTTTCCAAGAACAACTTGATTTCCTCTTTTAATTTGAAAACACTATTCACAGCCGTTTCACCATTTTAATCTTCCAATTTAAAAAAGCGTATTTATTTTTTCCATGATATCTTCACTTTTTGTAGTGGTTCACTACAAAAAGAAACACTTCTTTGATATCATCTGAATGAATAAATTTACAGACAATCAATTGCCAACACGCACTCACGTCTGTTGATTCATCAACTTGAAAGGCAAACAGTTGTGAAAGCTTGATTTCAGTGGCGTAGCGAGGTCGGGTGTCACCCGGTGCGGCACTTAATGGTGTCGGTGTCACCACTAGAGGCGTAGCGACCCTTCCCGGGGACAAACTTTCAAGTTTTCGATTTGCACCCCCCCCCCCCCCCCCTCAAACTTTCGATTTGCACCCCCCTCAAGTTTTTCTCTATATATTTTGCTCTTTTTTTGTGTCACCCCCCTAAATGGTGTCACCCGGTGCGGTCCGCACCCCCCGCCCCCCCCCCCCCTCGCTACGCCCCTGCTTGATTTCATTCATATAGTAGTTTTATTAAGACAGATATTTGTTGCATCTTTACTGCACTGGAATCTCCAAGAATTAAGTTCAATATCTTCAACATGCAGGGTTTGATATTTTCTCCTATTGTGTGAGTTTTTTTTTTTTGCTTGCCAATTTCTAATGCGACTTCACATGATGCTTGCACTAATACTAACGTGTTTCCTTCGTAAAAACTTCCTATTCGATCAAGTCTCTGACTTTACAATTACAACTAACTTCATGCTGACAAAAAACTTCACATCTTTTAGGTGTGTCCCGAATGACGCTTCTCAAAATGACTAAGAAAAATCTGAAAAGTTTCAATGCTCTGTTCATGTCATTTCGAATGATAAAGCTAAATAGGAATAAATAATAAAATAAAGATTAGAACAGTATATAGAAGAATTTCGAAGAACCACTCTCTCTTGGTCTTTTAATATGAAATTTATTCACACCTCACGACACCAAAATGACATTAAAAAATAAATTGTATTAGAGAATTTTTTTATTGGTTTAGTCTACATATTGGCGACCACCCCCCCCCCCCCCCATTGGGGTCGCGACACACAGTCTGGGAACCCGTGGGTTTACATGATGCAATATCTTTTTCCTATTATCGCTGGGCAGTCAGGCACAAGACACTCCCTCTTCATTACGAAGACTAACGATTAACACACACAATGAGTTGGGTTGTTTTTTTTTTACAGGTGATGAAATACACGGCTAGTAACGGGTTAATCAAACGAAACCCTCCAAAACTATTTCGTCAGTTTAGTGTGGAATACTATTGCTACATTTGGAGTATCTGTGCTTCTCGCATAGACAACTTTATGTTGACTGCGTGGTTGAATGGAAGAGCGTTTAACTATTACTATTAGAGTCTTTGAGTACACCCATATCTGATAAGTAGGCCTAGGCCTACCTGACTCACGCTAATAATGGAAGTAAAGGCCGAGGTCACTGAAACAGGCGAACCCTACTTCACCATGCACCGTAAAGTTCGGAAGGGTACTTTCAAGCGTGGAAATTCTTCTCTGATTTATTCGTGTACCAGACGAAAAAAAAACGAACAAGTGCTCGAATAAATAAACTGAATAAATAAATTTCAATAAATCGAATGTAATCATGATTAGTGTCATGGAATTTCCTTTTTTTTTCTGAGTTCGCAACAACACTTGCTACCACCCCCCCCCCCCCCCCCCCCCCCCCAGGAGTGTGACCCCTTCAGATGCGACGTTTGGCGATGACTACTTTTATTATTCAAAATGCTGTCTTTGTATCATATGGCTTGAATTCTGGCTACTGAACGCGTAAGTCTGATTTTTTTTTTATTTGAAGACTACAATAACTTTATGTTATTATAAAGCCATATCGTCCTATAAGACTAGTAAGTGCCGCTAGGGTCTGCGCTATTCTGGTTACAATGCGCCCTGATATTTGAAGTTTTTTCACAATACACTGTTATCATTTTTCTTGCGGTGTATAGA